>NC_088410.1:97516683-97583217 GCF_034236695.1 Oncorhynchus nerka | reverse complement strand
TTTATTTAAACTGAGGAGTTTCGGCCTGGTTCCGCTTGTCCATAGGGTTGAAGTTTTATTTCAACTGAGGGAGTTTCGGCCTGTTCCAGCTTGTCCATAGGGTTGAAGTTTTATTTCAACTGAGGGAGTTTCGGCCTGGTTTCCGCTTGTCCATAGGGTTGAAGTTTTATTTCAACTGAGGGAGTTTCTGCCTGGTTCCGCTTGTCCATAGGGTTGAAGTTTTATTTCAACTGAGGGAGTTTCGGCCTGGTTCCGCTTGTCCATAGGGTTGAAGTTTTATTTCAACTGAGGGAGTTTCGGCCTGGTTCCGCTTGTCCATAGGGTTGAAGTTTTATTTCAACTGAGGGAGTTCGGCCTGGTTCCGCTTGTCCATAGGGTTGAAGTTTTATTTCAACTGAGGAGTTTCGGACCTGGTTCCGCTTGTCCATAGGGTTGAAGTTTTATTTCAACTGGGGAGTTTTCGGCCTTGTCCATAGGGTTCAACTGCTTGTCCATAGGGTTGAAGTTTTATTTCAACTGAGGGAGTTTCGGCCTGGTTCCGCTTGTCCATAGGGTTGAAGTTTTATTTCAACTGAGGGAGTTTCGGCCTGGTTCCGCTTGTCCATAGGGTTGAAGTTTTATTTCAACTGAGGGAGTTTCGGCCTGGTTCCGCTTGTCCATAGGGTTGAAGTTTTATTTCAACTGAGGAGTTTCGGCCTGGTTCCGCTTGTCCATAGGGTTGAAGTTTTATTTAAACTGAGGAGTTTCGGCCTGGTTCCGCTTGTCCATAGGGTTGAAGTTTTATTTCAACTGAGGGAGTTTCGGCCTGGTTCCGCTTGTCCATAGGGTTGAAGTTTTATTTCAACTGAGGGAGTTTCGGCCTGGTTCCGCTTGTCCATAGGGTTGAAGTTTTATTTCAACTGAGGGAGTTTCGGTTCCTGGTTCCGCTTGTCCATAGGGTTGAGGTTTTATTTCAACTGAGGGAGTTTCGCCTGGTTCCGCTTGTCCATAGGGTTGAAGTTTTATTTCAACTGAGGGAGTTTCGGCCTGGTTCCGCTTGTCCATAGGGTTGAAGTTTTATTTCAACTGAGGGAGTTTCGGCCTGGTTCCGCTTGTCCATAGGGTTGAAGTTTTATTTAAACTGAGGGAGTTTCGGCCTGTTCCGCTTGTCCATAGGGTTGAAGTCTTAATGCAGATGTAGATTTATATATATAAAAACATCTAATAGAACAAATTAAAGACTTTTCCAAATGACCCACTTCCTTCCCACTTACCTCATGTCAAAATAAGTTCTGCACAAAAAATAAAACAAGAACTTGTGGGGGGGGGGACTTGTTATTTTGACCTGAGGAAAGCAGACGAACTGACCTCGCTGAGGAACTGCATAGGTCTACAACAGACCCACATTTGGAAATTCGGTTTAAAGTTAACGTTACATTTTTAGAGGTTTGTTGTTTCTCACCCCCCCTTGCATAAGGACCAAGCCTACAGACAATCGCAGAGTACGTTGAAATTTAATTGAACTTCTGTCTTCTGGCGGTCTATTCAGTTTTTGTTGCAAGCTAATTCCCAGCAACACTGGTGTGTAAATACTAGCGTTGCTAAAAGTAGCTGTGGGCCAATGTTAGCCTCATACCATTTACCCTGCTCTAACTAAGGCCCACATAGCCTCATACCATTTACCCTGCTCTATGTGGGCCAATGTTAGAGCAGGGTAAATGGTATGAGGCTATGTGCGCCAATGTTAGGGCAGGGTAAATGGTATGAGGCTATGTGGGCCAATGTTAGCCTCATACCATTTACCCTGCTCTATGTGGGCCAATATTAGAGCAGGGTAAATGGTATGAGGCTAACATTGGCCCACATAGCCTCATACCATTTACCCTGCTCTAACATTGGCCCACATAGCCATACCATTTTACCCTGCTCTAACATTGGCCCACATAGAGCAGGGTAAATGGTATGAGGCTATGTGGGCCAATGTTAGAGCAGGGTAAATGGTATGAGGCTATGTGGGCCAATGTTAGAGCAGGGTAAATGGTATGAGGCTATGTGGGCCAATGTTAGAGCAGGGTAAATGGTATGAGGCTATGTGGGCCAATGTTAGAGCAGGGTAAATGGTATGAGGCTATGCACATCAAACAATAGATGAAGCGAGTTGGCAAACAAGCCAGTAGTATTAACCAAAAAACAGGCTTTCATTTAAAACAAGTGCACGGAAGTTACAAATAATGACATGTAGCATCATGAAAACTGACTAATGAATCAAATGGCTGTTTGACTCGGAATATTAGCATTACCAGCCGGAAACAAATGTTCCCTTCTGAGGGAATTTCTTTTCTGTTTCCTTCCTCAATGTGATTTAACATTTTTTTGTCGTCTCTTTCTCATTGACGACATAATTTCTTGGATTGTTTTGGAGAGTTTCATCTGAGCGATTTTTGGTGCGCTCTCACTGGTCTGAGTTCATGAAAGACCCAAATATCAGGGAGGTGTCCTCAAACTTGCCTGATTTTATTTTCATTTTTTTTCTTCATCTTCTACTCAACCATAGAGTTTTCTAGAGGGCACACCTCTGCCCTCTCTCCATCTCCATGCCTCAGATTGGAGGAATTATGAACAGTATGTGCACATTTAGCTTTTTAATCTCAACATTTTGAATTCTGATATGGAGGCACAAGTTCCTCAGATGGTAGTGGGTAAAAAATCAAAATAAATGTGACATCTTACTGCCCCAGTAGTCTGGGGTTCAATTCCCACTATTTCACAAACAAAAAATAGTCTCTAGGCCCTATTCATACTTTTTTACAAGTTGATTTGCAAAAATCGCTGAAGTTGGAGACTTATCTCCCTCACCAACTTCAAACATCTGCTATCTGACCAGCTAACCGATCGCTGCAGCTGTACATAGTCTATCGGTAAATAGCCCACCCATTTTCACCTACCTCATCCCCACAGTTTTTATTTATTTACTTTTCTGCTCTTTTGCACACCAATATCTCTACCTGTACATGACCATCTGATCTTTTATCACTCCAGTGTTAATCTGCAATATTGTAATTATTAGCCCACCTCCTCATGCTTTTTGCACACAATGTATATAGACTCCCTTTTTTTTCTACTACTGTGTTATTGACTTGTTAATTGTTTACTCCATGTGTAACTCTGTGTTGTTGTTTACTCCATGTGTAACTCTGTGTTGTTGTTTACTCCATGTGTAACTCTGTGTTGTTGTTTACTCCATGTGTAACTCTGTGTTGTTGTTTACTCTTGGCATGTAACTCTGTGTTGTCTGTTCACACTGCTATGCTTTATCTTGGCCAGGTTAAATAAAGGTGTTCGCCTAGTTGCAAATGAGAACTTGTTCTCAACTAGCCTACCTGGTTAAATAAAGGTGTTCTCAACTAGCCTACCTGGTTAAATAAAGGTGTTCTCAACTAGCCTACCTGGTTAAATAAAGGTGTTCTCAAATAAAAAAAGGTTAAAAAATACAAATTTAACATGACTTAAAGTCCATGTTTTTCCATGTTTAAGTAGACTTATCTCAAGTCTGAATCGGGTCCCATGTGCTCAGTGTAACAGAGGTGTTAGTCCTGAAGACTGACTGCGTGCACTAATGCAGTGTTTTTGACAAACAGGAGACTCTGGTTCACATCCACCTTCTCACACGAATACCTGGATGAAGGTCGGCTTTAACATGTTACCTGGTTAAACTACATATCCTAAACATTTTGATTTGTAATATTATTTATAATCTCACAATGGGTTCTCAACTGCAGCCTATAATTTGTTACAAAAGTCTGACCGTAAAAAGTATTCAATTCCCAGTGTCTCCTTTAACATGTTAAACAAAATATTGACTGAAAATCATCAGCAATCAAAATGTTCTGCTATAAACCATTTACAATCGAAACCCATTTGATTGTATGAGAGGTGTGTTACAAAACATTGTGTGTGGTTTTCAATGCTGCCTTTTTGACATGCACTGAAACGCCTAGTACAACTATTTTTCACAAAACTCTGAAAAACACAATGATTCAGATTTGAAGAACCAAGTTAGGTGTTTCAGAATACTTCCATTCTGTTTTTGAACTCCATTCAGTGTATCACAACACTTACGTTCAATGTAGTGAAATACCCTTCAAACATCAGATCTCAGCTTAGATCAACTAATGTTCATGTTGAAGACAGTAGAGGTCTTTTCTCCACATACTCCATGTTGAAGACAGTAGAGGTCTTTTCTCCACATACTCCATGTTCATGTTGAAGACAGTAGAGGTATTTTCTCCACATACTCCATGTTGAAGACAGTAGAGGTCTTTTTCTCCCATACTCCATGTTGAAGACAGTAGAGGTCTTTTCTCCACATACTCCATGTTCATGTTGAAGACAGTAGAGGTCTTTTCTCCACATACTCCATGTTGAAGACAGTAGAGGTCTTTTGTCCACATACTCCATGTTGAAGACAGTAGAGGTCTTTTCTCCACATACCCATGTTCATGTTGAAGACAGTAGAGGTCTTTTCTCATACTCCATGTTAATGTTGAAGACAGTAGAGGTCTTTTCTCCACATACTCCATGTTGAAGACAGTAGAGGTCTTTTGTCCACATACTCCATGTTGAAGACAGTAGAGGTCTTTTCTCCACATACTCCATGTTCATGTTGAAGACAGTAGAGGTCTTTTCTCCACATACTCCATGTTGAAGACAGTAGAGGTCTTTTCTCCACATACTCCATGTTAATGTTGAAGACAGTAGAGGTCTTTTCTCCACATACTCCATGTTCATGTTGAAGACAGTAGAGGTTTTTTCTCCACATACTCCATGTTGAAGACAGTAGAGGTCTTTTCTCCACATACTCCATGTTGAAGACAGTAGAGGTCTTTTCTCCACATACTCCATGTTCATGTTGAAGACAGTAGAGGTCTTTTCTCCACATACTCCATGTTGAAGACAGTAGAGGTCTTTTGTCCACATACTCCATGTTGAAGACAGTAGAGGTCTTTTCTCCACATACTCCATGTTCATGTTGAAGACAGTAGAGGTCTTTTCTCCACATACTCCATGTTAATGTTGAAGACAGTAGAGGTCTTTTCTCCACATACTCCATGTTGAAGACAGTAGAGGTCTTTTGTCCACATACTCCATGTTGAAGACAGTAGAGGTCTTTTCTCCACATACTCCATGTTCATGTTGAAGACAGTAGAGGTCTTTTCTCCACATACTCCATGTTGAAGACAGTAGAGGTCTTTTCTCCACATACTCCATGTTAATGTTGAAGACAGTAGAGGTCTTTTCTCCACATACTCCATGTTAATGTTGAAGACAGTAGAGGTCTTTTCTCCACATACTCCATGTTGAAGACAGTAGAGGTCTTTTCTCCACATACTCCATGTTGAAGACAGTAGAGGTCTTTTCTCCACATACTCCATGTTGAAGACAGTAGAGGTCTTTTCTCCACATACTCCATGTTGAAGACAGTAGAGGTCTTTTCTCCACATACTCCATGTTCATGTTGAAGACAGTAGAGGTCTTTTCTCCACATACTCCATGTTGAAGACAGTAGAGGTCTTTTCTCCATATACTCCATGTTGAAGACAGTAGAGGTCTTTTCTCCACATACTCCATGTTGAAGACAGTAGAGTCTTTTCTCCACATACTCCATCTGTTGAAGACAGTAGAGGTCTTTCTCCACATACTCCATGTTCATGTTGAAGACAGTAGAGGTCTTTTCTCCCATACTCCATGTTGAAGACAGTAGAGGTCTTTTCTCCACATACTCCATGTTGAAGACAGTAGAGGTCTTTTCTCCACATACTCCATGTTCATGTTGAAGACAGTAGATGTCTTTTCTCCACATACTCCATGTTGAAGACAGTAGAGGTCTTTTCTCCACATACTCCATGTTGAAGACAGTAGAGGTCTTTTTCTCCACATACTCCATGTTCATGTTGAAGACAGTAGAGGTCTTTTCTCCACATACTCCATGTTGAAGACAGTAGAGGTCTTTTCTCCACATACTCCATGTTGAAGACAGTAGAGGTCTTTTCTCCACATACTCCATGTTGAAGACAGTAGAGTCTTTTCTCCACATACTCCATGTTCATGTTGAAGACAGTAGAGGTCTTTTCTCCACATACTCCATGTTGAAGACAGTAGAGGTCTTTTCTCCACATACTCCATGTTGAAGACAGTAGAGGTCTTTTCTCCACATACTCCATGTTCATGTTGAAGACAGTAGAGGTCTTTTCTCCACATACTCCATGTTGAAGACAGTAGAGGTCTTTTGTCCACATACTCCATGTTGAAGACAGTAGAGGTCTTTTCTCCACATACTCCATGTTCATGTTGAAGACAGTAGAGGTCTTTTCTCCACATACTCCATGTTGTTGAAGACAGTAGAGGTCTTTTCTCCACATACTCCATGTTGAAGACAGTAGAGTCTTTTCTCCACATACTCCATGTTGAAGACAGTAGAGGTCTTTTCTCCACATACTCCATGTTCATGTTGAAGACAGTAGAGGTCTTTTCTCCACATACTCCATGTTGAAGACAGTCTTTTCTCCACATACTCCATGTTAATGTTGAAGACAGTAGAGGTCTTTTCTCCACATACTCCATGTTCATGTTGAAGACAGTAGAGGTCTTTCTCCACATACTCCATGTTGAAGACAGTAGAGGTCTTTTCTCCACATACTCCATGTTGAAGACAGTAGAGGTCTTTTCTCCACATACTCCATGTTCATGTTGAAGACAGTAGAGGTCTTTTCTCCACATACTCCATGTTGAAGACAGTAGAGGTCTTTTCTCCACATACTCCATGTTGAAGACAGTAGAGGTCTTTTCTCCACATACTCCATGTTGAAGACAGTAGAGGTCTTTTCTCCACATACTCCATGTTCATGTTGAAGACAGTAGAGGTCTTTTCTCCACATACTCCATGTTGAAGACAGTAGAGGTCTTTTCTCCACATACTCCATGTTGAAGACAGTAGAGGTCTTTTCTCCACATACTCCATGTTCATGTTGAAGACAGTAGAGGTCTTTTCTCCACATACTCCATGTTGAAGACAGTAGAGGTCTTTTCTCCACATACTCCATGTTCATGTTGAAGACAGTAGAGGTCTTTTCTCCACATACTCCATGTTAATGTTGAAGACAGTAGAGGTCTTTTCTCCACATACTCCATGTTGAAGACAGTAGAGGTCTTTTCTCCACATACTCCATGTTGAAGACAGTAGAGGTCTTTTCTCCACATACTCCATGTTCTTTTCTCCACATACTCCATGTTGAAGACAGTAGAGGTCTTTTCTCCACATACTCCATGTTGAAGACAGTAGAGGTCTTTTCTCCACATCCATGTTGAAGACAGTAGGTCTTTTCTCCATATACTCCATGTTGAAGACAGTAGAGGTCTTTTCTCCACATACTCCATGTTCATTGAAGACAGTAGAGGTCTTTTCTCCACATACTCCATGTTCATGTTGAAGACAGTAGAGGTCTTTTCTCCACATACTCCATGTTGAAGACAGTAGAGGTCTTTTCTCCACATACTCCATGTTGAAGACAGTAGAGGTCTTTTCTCCACATACTCCATGTTCATGTTGAAGACAGTAGAGGTCTTTTCTCCACATACTCCATGTTGAAGACAGTAGAGGTCTTTTCTCCACATACTCCATGTTGAAGACAGTAGAGGTCTTTCTCCACATACTCCATGTTCATGTTGAAGACAGTAGAGGTCTTTCTCCACATACTCCATGTTGAAGACAGTAGAGGTCTTTTCTCCACATACTCCATGTCCATGTTGAAGACAGTAGAGGTCTTTTCTCCACATACTCCATGTTTAAGACAGTAGAGTCTTTTCTCCACATACTCCATGTTTGAAGACAGTAGAGGTCTTTTTCTCCACATACTCCATGTTGAAGACAGTAGAGGTCTTTTCTCCACATACTCCATGTTGAAGACAGTAGAGGTCTTTTTCTCCACATACTCCATGTTCATGTTGAAGACAGTAGAGGTCTTTTTCTCCACATACTCCATGTTGAAGACAGTAGAGGTCTTTTCTCCACATACTCCATGTTGAAGACAGTAGAGGTCTTTTCTCCACATACTCCATGTTGAAGACAGTAGAGGTCTTTTCTCCACATACTCCATGTTGAAGACATTAGAGGTCTTTTCTCCACATACTCCATGTTGAAGACAGTAGAGGTCTTTTCTCCACATACTCCATGTTCATGTTGAAGACAGTAGAGGTCTTTTCTCCACATACTCCATGTTGAAGACAGTAGAGGTCTTTTCTCCACATACTCAATGTTCATGTTGAAGACAGTAGAGGTCTTTTCTCCACATACTCCATGTTGAAGACAGTAGAGGTCTTTTCTCCACATACTCCATGTTGAAGACAGTAGAGGTCTTTTCTCCACATACTCCATGTTCATGTTGAAGACAGTAGAGGTCTTTTCTCCACATACTCCATGTTGAAGACAGTAGAGGTCTTTTCTCCACATACTCCATGTTCATGTTGAAGACAGTAGAGGTCTTTTCTCCACATACTCCATGTTGAAGACAGTAGAGGTCTTTTCTCCACATACTCCATGTTCATGTTGAAGACAGTAGAGGTCTTTTCTCCACATACTCCATGTTGAAGACAGTAGAGGTCTTTTCTCCACATACTCCATGTTCATGTTGAAGACAGTAGAGGTCTTTTCTCCACATACTCCATGTTAAAGACAGTAGAGGTCTTTTCTCCACATACTCAATGTTCATGTTGAAGACAGTAGAGGTCTTTTCTCCACATACTCCATGTTCATGTTGAAGACAGTAGAGGTCTTTTCTCCACATACTCCATGTTGAAGACAGTAGAGGTCTTTTGTCCACATACTCCATGTTGAAGACAGTAGAGGTCTTTTCTCCACATACTCCATGTTCATGTTGAAGACAGTAGAGGTCTTTTCTCCACATACTCCATGTTAATGTTGAAGACAGTAGAGGTATTTTCTCCACATACTCCATGTTGAAGACAGTAGAGGTCTTTTGTCCACATACTCCATGTTGAAGACAGTAGAGGTCTTTTCTCCACATACTCCATGTTCATGTTGAAGACAGTAGAGGTCTTTTCTCCACATACTCCATGTTGAAGACAGTAGAGGTCTTTTCTCCACATACTCCATGTTGAAGACAGTAGAGGTCTTTTCTCCACATACTCCATGTTGAAGCCAGTATAGGTCTTTTCTCCACATACTCCATGTTGAAGACAGTAGAGGTCTTTTCTCCACATACTCAATGTTCATGTTGAAGACAGTAGAGGTCTTTTCTCCACATACTCCATGTTGAAGACAGTAGAGGTCTTTTCTCCATATACTCCATGTTGAAGACAGTAGAGGTCTTTTCTCCACATACTCCATGTTTGAAGACATTAGAGGTCTTTTCTCCACATACTCCATGTTTGAAGACATTAGAGGTCTTTTCTCCACATACTCCATCTTGAAGACAGTAGAGGTCTTTTCTCCATATACTCCATGTTCATGTTGAAGACAGTAGAGGTCTTTTCTCCACATACTCCATGTTGAAGACAGTAGAGGTCTTTTCTCCACATACTCCATGTTGAAGACAGTAGAGGTCTTTTCTCCACATACTCCATGTTCATGTTGAAGACAGTAGAGGTCTTTTCTCCACATACTCCATGTTGAAGACATGAGGTCTTTTCTCCACATACTCCATGTTGAAGACAGTAGAGGTCTTTTCTCCACATACTCCATGTTCATGTTGAAGACAGTAGAGGTCTTTTCTCCACATACTCCATGTTGAAGACAGTAGAGGTCTTTTCTCCACATACTCCATGTCCATGTTGAAGACAGTAGAGGTCTTTTCTCCACATACTCCATGTTGAAGACAGTAGAGGTCTTTTCTCCACATACTCCATGTTCATGTTGAAGACAGTAGAGGTCTTTTCTCCACATACTCCATGTTGAAGACAGTAGAGGTCTTTTCTCCACATACTCCATCTTGAAGACAGTAGAGGTCTTTTCTCCATATACTCCATGTTCATGTTGAAGACAGTAGAGGTCTTTTCTCCACATACTCCATGTTGAAGACAGTAGAGGTCTTTTCTCCACATACTCCATGTTGAAGACAGTAGAGGTCTTTTCTCCACATACTCCATGTTCATGTTGAAGACAGTAGAGGTCTTTTCTCCACATACTCCATGTTGAAGACAGTAGAGGTCTTTTCTCCACATACTCCATGTTGAAGACAGTAGAGGTCTTTTCTCCACATACTCCATGTTCATGTTGAAGACAGTAGAGGTCTTTTCTCCACATACTCCATGTTGAAGACAGTAGAGGTCTTTTCTCCACATACTCCATGTTGAAGACAGTAGAGGTCTTTTCTCCACATACTCCATGTTGAAGACAGTAGAGGTCTTTTCTCCACATACTCCATGTTGAAGACATTAGAGGTCTTTTCTCCACATACTCCATGTTGAAGACAGTAGAGGTCTTTTCTCCACATACTCCATGTTCATGTTGAAGACAGTAGAGGTCTTTTCTCCACATACTCCATGTTGAAGACAGTAGAGGTCTTTTCTCCACATACTCAATGTTCATGTTGAAGACAGTAGAGGTCTTTTTCTCCACATACTCCATGTTGAAGACAGTAGAGGTCTTTTCTCCACATACTCCATGTTGAAGACAGTAGAGGTCTTTTCTCCACATACTCCATGTTCATGTTGAAGACAGTAGAGGTCTTTTCTCCACATACTCCATGTTGAAGACAGTAGAGGTCTTTTCTCCACATACTCCATGTTCATGTTGAAGACAGTAGAGGTCTTTTTCTCCACATACTCCATGTTGAAGACAGTAGAGGTCTTTTCTCCACATACTCAATGTTCATGTTGAAGACAGTAGAGGTCTTTTCTCCACATACTCCATGTTGAAGACAGTAGAGGTCTTTTCTCCACATACTCCATGTTCATGTTGAAGACAGTAGAGGTCTTTTCTCCACATACTCCATGTTGAAGACAGTAGAGGTCTTTTCTCCACATACTCAATGTTCATGTTGAAGACAGTAGAGGTCTTTTCTCCACATACTCCATGTTGAAGACAGTAGAGGTCTTTTCTCCACATACTCAATGTTCATGTTGAAGACAGTAGAGGTCTTTTCTCCACATACTCCATGTTCATGTTGAAGACAGTAGAGGTCTTTTCTCCACATACTCCATGTTGAAGACAGTAGAGGTCTTTTCTCCACATACTCAATGTTCATGTTGAAGACAGTAGAGGTCTTTTCTCCACATACTCCATGTTCATGTTGAAGACAGTAGAGGTCTTTTCTCCACATACTCCATGTTCATGTTGAAGACAGTAGAGGTCTTTTCTCCACATACTCCATGTTGAAGACAGTAGAGGTCTTTTCTCCACATACTCCATGTTTAAGACAGTAGAGGTCTTTTCTCCACATACTCCATGTTGAAGACAGTAGAGGTCTTTTCTCCACATACTCCATGTTGAAGACAGTAGAGGTCTTTTCTCCACATACTCCATGTTGAAGACATTAGAGGTCTTTTCTCCACATACTCCATGTTGAAGACAGTAGAGGTCTTTTCTCCACATACTCCATGTTCATGTTGAAGACAGTAGAGGTCTTTTCTCCACATACTCCATGTTGAAGACAGTAGAGGTCTTTTCTCCACATACTCAATGTTCATGTTGAAGACAGTAGAGGTCTTTTCTCCACATACTCCATGTTGAAGACAGTAGAGGTCTTTTCTCCACATACTCCATGTTGAAGACATAGAGGTCTTTTCTCCACATACTCCATGTTCATGTTGAAGACAGTAGAGGTCTTTTCTCCACATACTCCATGTTGAAGACAGTAGAGGTCTTTTCTCCACATACTCAATGTTCATGTTGAAGACAGTAGAGGTCTTTTCTCCACATACTCCATGTTGAAGACAGTAGAGGTCTTTTCTCCACATACTCAATGTTCATGTTGAAGACAGTAGAGGTCTTTTCTCCACATACTCCATGTTGAAGACAGTAGAGGTCTTTTCTCCACATACTCCATGTTCATGTTGAAGACAGTAGAGGTCTTTTCTCCACATACTCCATGTTAAAGACAGTAGAGGTCTTTTCTCCACATACTCAATGTTCATGTTGAAGACAGTAGAGGTCTTTTCTCCACATACTCCATGTTGAAGACAGTAGAGGTCTTTTCTCCACATACTCAATGTTCATGTTGAAGACAGTAGAGGTCTTTTCTCCACATACTCCATGTTCATGTTGAAGACAGTAGAGGTCTTTTCTCCACATACTCCATGTTGAAGACAGTAGAGGTCTTTTCTCCACATACTCCATGTTCATGTTGAAGACAGTAGAGGTCTTTTCTCCACATACTCCATGTTCATGTTGAAGACAGTAGAGGTTTTTCTCCACATACTCCATGTTGAAGACAGTAGAGGTCTTTTCTCCACATACTCCATGTTCATGTTGAAGACAGTAGAGGTCTTTTCTCCACATACTCCATGTTGAAGACAGTAGAGGTCTTTTCTCCACATACTCCAGTAGAGGTCTTTTCATACTCCATGTTGAAGACAGTAGAGGTCTTTTCTCCACATACTCCATGTTGAAGACAGTAGAGGTCTTTTCTCCACATACTCCATGTTGAAGACATTAGAGGTCTTTTCTCCACATACTCCATGTTGAAGACAGTAGAGGTCTTTTCTCCACATACTCCATGTTCATGTTGAAGACAGTAGAGGTCTTTTCTCCACATACTCCATGTTGAAGACAGTAGAGGTCTTTTCTCCACATACTCAATGTTCATGTTGAAGACAGTAGAGGTCTTTTCTCCACATACTCCATGTTGAAGACAGTAGAGGTCTTTTCTCCACATACTCCATGTTGAAGACAGTAGAGGTCTTTTCTCCACATACTCCATGTTCATGTTGAAGACAGTAGAGGTCTTTTCTCCACATACTCCATGTTGAAGACAGTAGAGGTCTTTTCTCCACATACTCCATGTTCATGTTGAAGACAGTAGAGGTCTTTTCTCCACATACTCCATGTTGAAGACAGTAGAGGTCTTTTCTCCACATACTCAATGTTCATGTTGAAGACAGTAGAGGTCTTTTCTCCACATACTCCATGTTGAAGACAGTAGAGGTCTTTTCTCCACATACTCCATGTTCATGTTGAAGACAGTAGAGGTCTTTTCTCCACATACTCCATGTTAAAGACAGTAGAGGTCTTTTCTCCACATACTCAATGTTCATGTTGAAGACAGTAGAGGTCTTTTCTCCACATACTCCATGTTGAAGACAGTAGAGGTCTTTTCTCCACATACTCAATGTTCATGTTGAAGACAGTAGAGGTCTTTTCTCCACATACTCCATGTTCATGTTGAAGACAGTAGAGGTCTTTTCTCCACATACTCCATGTTGAAGACAGTAGAGGTCTTTTCTCCACATACTCAATGTTCATGTTGAAGACAGTAGAGGTCTTTTCTCCACATACTCCATGTTGAAGACAGTAGATGTCTTTTCTCCACATACTCCATGTTTAAGACAGTAGAGGTCTTTTCTCCACATACTCCATGTTGAAGACAGTAGAGGTCTTTTCTCCACATACTCCATGTTCATGTTGAAGACAGTAGAGGTCTTTTCTCCACATACTCCATGTTCATGTTGAAGACAGTAGAGGTCTTTTCTCCACATACTCCATGTTGAAGACAGTAGAGGTCTTTTCTCCACATACTCCATGTTTAAGACAGTAGAGGTCTTTTCTCCACATACTCCATGTTGAAGACAGTAGAGGTCTTTTTCTCCACATACTCCATGTTCATGTTGAAGACAGTAGAGGTCTTTTCTCCACATACTCCATGTTCATGTTGAAGACAGTAGAGGTCTTTTCTCCACATACTCCATGTTGAAGACAGTAGAGGTCTTTTCTCCATATACTCCATGTTGAAGACAGTAGAGGTCTTTTCTCCACATATTCCATGTTGAAGACAGTAGAGGTCTTTTAACCACATACTCCATGTTCATGTTGAAGACAGTAGAGGTCTTTTCTCCACATACTCCATGTTCATGTTGAAGACAGTAGAGGTCTTTTCTCCACATACTCCATCTTGAAGACAGTAGAGGTCTTTTCTCCACATACTCAATCTTCATGTTGAAGACAGTAGAGGTCTTTTCTCCACATACTCCATGTTGAAGACAGTAGAGGTCTTTTCTCCACATACTCCATGTTGAAGACAGTAGAGGTCTTTTCTCCACATACTCCATGTTGAAGACAGTAGAGGTCTTTTCTCCACATACTCCATGTTGAAGACAGTAGAGGTCTTTTCTCCACATACTCCATGTTGAAGACAGTAGAGGTCTTTTCTCCACATACTCCATGTTCATGTTGAAGACAGTAGAGGTCTTTTCTCCACATACTCCATGTTGAAGACAGTAGAGGTCTTTTCTCCACATACTCCATGTTGAAGACAGTAGAGGTATTTTCTCCACATACTCCATGTTGAAGACAGTAGAGGTCTTTTCTCCACATACTCCATGTTGTTGAAGACAGTAGAGGTCTTTTCTCCACATACTCCATGTTCATGTTGAAGACAGTAGAGGTCTTTTCTCCACATACTCAATGTTCATGTTGAAGACAGTCGAGGTCTTTTCTCCACATACTCAATGTTCATGTTGAAGACAGTAGAGGTCTTTTCTCCACATACTCAATGTTCATGTTGAAGACAGTAGAGGTCTTTTCTCCA
The DNA here is from genome assembly GCF_034236695.1 of Oncorhynchus nerka. Lineage (NCBI taxonomy): Eukaryota > Metazoa > Chordata > Actinopteri > Salmoniformes > Salmonidae > Oncorhynchus > Oncorhynchus nerka. Next base: position 97,568,479 of record NC_088410.1, on the reverse strand, counting down.
CATACTCCATGTTGAAGACAGTAGAGGTCTTTTCTCCACATACTCCATGTTGAAGACAGTAGAGGTCTTTTCTCCACATACTCCATGTTGAAGACAGTAGAGGTCTTTCTCCACATACTCCATGTTGAAGACAGTAGAGGTCTTTTCTCCACATACTCCATGTTCATGTTGAAGACAGTAGAGGTCTTTTCTCCACATACTCCATGTTGAAGACAGTAGAGGTCTTTTCTCCACATACTCCATGTTGAAGACAGTAGAGGTCTTTTCTCCACATACTCCATGTTGAAGACAGTAGAGGTCTTTTCTCCACATACTCCATGTTGAAGACAGTAGAGGTCTTTTCTCCACATACTCCATGTTGAAGACAGTAGAGGTCTTTTCTCCACATACTCCATGTTGAAGACAGTAGAGGTCTTTTCTCCACATACTCCATGTTGAAGACAGTAGAGGTCTTTTTCTCCACATACTCCATGTTGAAGACAGTAGAGGTCTTTTCTCCACATACTCCATGTTCATGAAGACAGTAGAGGTCTTTTCTCCACATACTCCATGTTCATGTTGAAGACAGTAGAGGTCTTTTCTCCACATACTCCATGTTGAAGACAGTAGAGGTCTTTTCTCCACATACTCCATGTTGAAGACAGTATAGGTATTTTCTCCACATACTCCATGTTGAAGACAGTAGAGGTCTTTTCTCCACATACTCCATGTTCATGTTGAAGACAGTAGAGGTCTTTTCTCCACATACTCCATGTTCATGTTGAAGACAGTAGAGGTCTTTTCTCCACATACTCCATGTTCATGTTGAAGACAGTAGAGGTCTTTTCTCCACATACTCAATGTTCATGTTGAAGACAGTCGAGGTCTTTTCTCCACATACTCAATGTTCATGCTGAAGACAGTAGAGGTCTTTTCTCCACATACTCAATGTTCATGTTGAAGACAGTAGAGGTCTTTTCTCCACATACTCCATGTTGAAGACAGTAGAGGTCTTTTCTCCACATACTCCATGTTGAAGACAGTAGAGGTCTTTTCTCCACATACTCCATGTTGAAGACAGTAGAGGTCTTTTCTCCACATACTCCATGTTGAAGACAGTAGAGGTCTTTTCTCCACATACTCAATGTTCATGTTGAAGACAGTAGAGGTCTTTTCTCCACATACTCCATGTTCATGTTGAAGACAGTAGAGGTCTTTTCTCCACATACTCCATGTTGAAGACAGTAGAGGTCTTTTCTCCACATACTCCATGTTGAAGACAGTAGAGGTCTTTTCTCCACATACTCCATGTTGAAGACAGTAGAGGTCTTTTCTCCACATACTCCATGTTCATGTTGAAGACAGTAGAGGTCTTTTCTCCACATACTCCATGTTGAAGACAGTAGAGGTCTTTTCTCCACATACTCCATGTTGTTGAAGACAGTCGAGGTCTTTTCTCCACATACTCAATGTTCATGCTGAAGACAGTAGAGTCTTTTCTCCACATACTCAATGTTCATGTTGAAGACAGTAGAGGTCTTTTCTCCACATAGTCCATGTTGAAGACAGTAGAGGTCTTTTCTCCACATACTCCATGTTGAAGACAGTAGAGGTCTTTTCTCCTCATACTCCATGTTGAAGACAGTAGAGGTCTTTTCTCCACATACTCCATGTTGAAGACAGTAGAGGTCTTTTCTCCACATACTCAATGTTCATGTTGAAGACAGTAGAGGTCTTTTCTCCACATACTCCATGTTCATGTTGAAGACAGTAGAGGTCTTTTCTCCACATACTCCATGTTGAAGACAGTAGAGGTCTTTTCTCCACATACTCCATGTTGAAGACAGTAGAGGTCTTTCTCCACATACTCCATGTTGAAGACAGTAGAGGTCTTTTCTCCACATACTCCATGTTCATGTTGAAGACAGTAGAGGTCTTTTCTCCACATACTCCATGTTGAAGACAGTAGAGGTCTTTTCTCCACATACTCCATGTTGAAGACAGTAGAGGTCTTTTCTCCACATACTCCATGTTGAAGACAGTAGAGGTCTTTTCTCCACATACTCCATGTTGAAGACAGTAGAGGTCTTTTCTCCACATACTCCATGTTGAAGACAGTAGAGGTCTTTTCTCCACATACTCCATGTTCATGTTGAAGACAGTAGAGGTCTTTTCTCCACATACTCAATGTTCATGTTGAAGACAGTCAGAGGTCTTTTCTCCACATACTCCATGTTCATGAAGACAGTAGAGGTCTTTTCTCCACATACTCAATGTTCATGTTGAAGACAGTAGAGGTCTTTCTCCACATACTCCATGTTGAAGACAGTAGAGGTCTTTTCTCCACATACTCCATGTTCAGTAGAGGTCTTTTCTCCACATACTCCATGTTGAAGACAGTAGAGGTCTTTTCTCCACATACTCCATGTTGAAGACAGTAGAGGTCTTTTCTCCACATACTCCATGTTCATGTTGAAGACAGTAGAGGTCTTTTCTCCACATACTCCATGTTCATGTTGAAGACAGTAGAGGTCTTTTCTCCACATACTCCATGTTGAAGACAGTAGAGGTCTTTTCTCCACATACTCCATGTTGAAGACAGTAGAGGTCTTTTCTCCACATACTCCATGTTGAAGACAGTAGAGGTCTTTTCTCCACATACTCCATGTTCATGTTGAAGACAGTAGAGGTCTTTTCTCCACATACTCCATGTTGAAGACAGTAGAGGTCTTTTCTCCACATACTCCATGTTCATGTTGAAGACAGTAGAGGTCTTTTCTCCACATACTCAATGTTCATGTTGAAGACAGTAGAGGTCTTTTCTCCACATACTCAATGTTCATGTTGAAGACAGTAGAGGTCTTTTCTCCACATACTCCATGTTGAAGACAGTAGAGGTCTTTTCTCCACATACTCCATGTTGAAGACAGTAGAGGTCTTTTCTCCACATACTCCATGTTGAAGACAGTAGAGGTCTTTTCTCCACATACTCCATGTTGAAGACAGTAGAGGTCTTTTCTCCACATACTCCATGTTGAAGACAGTAGAGGTCTTTTCTCCACATACTCCATGTTCATGTTGAAGACAGTAGAGGTCTTTTCTCCACATACTCCATGTTGAAGACAGTAGAGGTCTTTTCTCCACATACTCCATGTTGAAGACAGTAGAGGTCTTTTCTCCACATACTCCATGTTCATGTTGAAGACAGTAGAGGTCTTTTCTCCACATACTCCATGTTGAAGACAGTAGAGGTCTTTTCTCCACATACTCCATCTTCATGTTGAAGACAGTAGAGGTCTTTTCTCCACATACTCCATGTTGAAGACAGTAGAGGTCTTTTCTCCACATACTCCATGTTGAAGACAGTAGAGTCTTTTCTCCACATACTCCATGTTGAAGACAGTAGAGGTCTTTTCTCCACATACTCCATGTTGAAGACAGTAGAGTCTTTTCTCCACATACTCCATGTTCATGTTGAAGACAGTAGAGGTCTTTTCTCCACATACTCCATGTTGAAGACAGTAGAGGTCTTTTCTCCACATACTCCATGTTCATGTTGAAGACAGTAGAGGTCTTTTCTCCACATACTCCATGTTCATGTTGAAGACAGTAGAGGTCTTTTCTCCACATACTCCATGTTGAAGACAGTAGAGGTCTTTACTCCATATACTCCATGTTCATGTTGAAGACAGTCTTTTTCTCCACATACTCCATGTTGAAGACAGTAGAGGTCTTTTCTCCACATACTCCATGTTCATGTTGAAAACAGTAGAGGTCTTTTCTCCACATACTCCATGTTGAAGACAGTAGAGGTCTTTTCTCCACATACTCCATGTTCATGTTGAAGACAGTAGAGGTCTTTTCTCCACATACTCCATGTTGAAGACAGTAGAGGTCTTTTCTCCACATACTCCATGTTCATGTTGAAGACAGTAGAGGTCTTTTCTCCACATACTCCATGTTCATGTTGAAGACAGTAGAGGTCTTTTCTCCACATACTCAATGTTCATGTTGAAGACAGTCGAGGTCTTTTCTCCACATACTCAATGTTCATGAAGACAGTAGAGGTCTTTTCTCCACATACTCAATGTTCATGTTGAAGACAGTAGAGGTCTTTTCTCCACATAGTCCATGTTGAAGACAGTAGAGGTCTTTTCTCCACATACTCCATGTTGAAGACAGTAGAGGTCTTTTTCTCCTCATACTCCATTGAAGACAGTAGAGGTCTTTTCTCCACATACTCCATGTTGAAGACAGTAGAGGTCTTTTCTCCACATACTCCATGTTCATGTTGAAGACAGTAGAGGTCTTTTCTCCACATACTCCATGTTGAAGACAGTAGAGGTCTTTTCTCCATCCCATGTTCATGTTGAAGACAGTAGAGTCTTTTCTCCACATACTCCATGTTGAAGACAGTAGAGGTCTTTTCTCCACATACTCCATGTTGAAGACAGTAGAGGTCTTTTCTCCACATACTCCATGTTCATGTTGAAGACAGTAGAGGTCTTTTCTCCACATACTCCATGTTCATGTTGAAGACAGTAGAGGTCTTTTCTCCACATACTCAATGTTCATGTTGAAGACAGTCAAGGTCTTTTCTCCACATACTCAATGTTCATGTTGAAGACAGTAGAGGTCTTTTCTCCACATACTCAATGTTCATGTTGAAGACAGTAGAGGTCTTTTCTCCACATACTCCATGTTGAAGACAGTAGAGGTCTTTTCTCCACATACTCCATGTTGAAGACAGTAGAGGTCTTTTCTCCACATACTCCATGTTGAAGACAGTAGAGGTCTTTTCTCCACATACTCCATGTTCATGTTGAAGACAGTAGAGGTCTTTTCTCCACATACTCCATGTTGAAGACAGTAGAGGTCTTTTCTCCACATACTCCATGTTCATGTTGAAGACAGTCGAGGTCTTTTCTCCACATACTCAATGTTCATGCTGAAGACAGTAGAGGTCTTTTCTCCACATACTCAATGTTCATGTTGAAGACAGTAGAGGTCTTTTCTCCACATAGTCCATGTTGAAGACAGTAGAGGTCTTTTCTCCACATACTCCATGTTGAAGACAGTAGAGGTCTTTTCTCCTCATACTCCATGTTGAAGACAGTAGAGGTCTTTTCTCCACATACTCCATGTTGAAGACAGTAGAGGTCTTTTCTCCACATACTCAATGTTCATGTTGAAGACAGTAGAGGTCTTTTCTCCACATACTCCATGTTCATGTTGAAGACAGTAGAGGTCTTTTCTCCACATACTCCATGTTGAAGACAGTAGAGGTCTTTTCTCCACATACTCCATGTTGAAGACAGTAGAGGTCTTTTCTCCACATACTCCATGTTGAAGACAGTAGAGGTCTTTTCTCCACATACTCCATGTTCATGTTGAAGACAGTAGAGGTCTTTTCTCCACATACTCCATGTTGAAGACAGTAGAGGTCTTTTCTCCACATACTCCATGTTGAAGACAGTAGAGGTATTTTCTCCACATACTCCATGTTGAAGACAGTAGAGGTCTTTTCTCCACATACTCCATGTTCATGTTGAAGACAGTAGAGGTCTTTTCTCCACATACTCCATGTTCATGTTGAAGACAGTAGAGGTCTTTTCTCCACATACTCCATGTTCATGTTGAAGACAGTAGAGGTCTTTTCTCCACATACTCAATGTTCATGTTGAAGACAGTCAAGGTCTTTTCTCCACATACTCAATGTTCATGTTGAAGACAGTAGAGGTCTTTTCTCCACATACTCAATGTTCATGTTGAAGACAGTAGAGGTCTTTTCTCCACATAGTCCATGTTGAAGACAGTAGAGGTCTTTTCTCCACATACTCATGTTGAAGACAGTAGAGTCTTTTCTCCACATACTCCATGTTGAAGACAGTAGAGGTCTTTTCTCCACATACTCCATGTTGAAGACAGTAGAGGTCTTTTCTCCACATACTCAATGTTCATGTTGAAGACAGTAGAGGTCTTTTCTCCACATACTCCATGTTCCATGTTTTTCTCCATACTCCATGTTGAAGACAGTAGAGGTCTTTTCTCCACATACTCCATGTTGAAGACAGTAGAGGTCTTTTCTCCATGTTGATACTCCATGTTCATGTTGAAGACAGTAGAGGTCTTTTCTCCACATACTCCATGTTGAAGACAGTAGAGGTCTTTTCTCCACATACTCCATGTTCATGTTGAAGACAGTAGAGGTCTTTTCTCCACATACTCAATGTTGAAGACAGTAGAGGTCTTTTCTCCACATACTCCATGTTCATGTTGAAGACAGTAGAGGTCTTTTCTCCACATACTCCATGTTGAAGACAGTAGAGGTCTTTTCTCCACATACTCCATGTTGAAGACAGTAGAAGACAGTAGAGGTCTTTTCTCCACATACTCCATGTTCATGTTGAAGACAGTAGAGGTCTTTTCTCCACATACTCCATGTTGAAGACAGTAGAGGTCTTTTCTCCACATACTCCATGTTGAAGACAGTAGAGGTCTTTTCTCCACATACTCCATGTTCATGTTGAAGACAGTAGAGGTCTTTTCTCCACATACTCCATGTTGAAGACAGTAGAGGTCTTTTCTCCACATACTCAATGTTCATGTTGAAGACAGTCAAGGTCTTTTCTCCACATACTCAATGTTCATGCTGAAGACAGTAGAGGTCTTTTCTCCACATACTCAATGTTCATGTTGAAGACAGTAGAGGTCTTTTCTCCACATAGTCCATGTTGAAGACAGTAGAGGTCTTTTCTCCACATACTCCATGTTGAAGACAGTAGAGGTCTTTTCTCCACATACTCCATGTTGAAGACAGTAGAGGTCTTTTCTCCACATACTCCATGTTGAAGACAGTAGAGGTCTTTTCTCCACATACTCAATGTTCATGTTGAAGACAGTAGAGGTCTTTTCTCCACATACTCCATGTTCATGTTGAAGACAGTAGAGGTCTTTTCTCCACATACTCCATGTTGAAGACAGTAGAGGTCTTTTCTCCACATACTCCATGTTGAAGACAGTAGAGGTCTTTTCTCCACATACTCCATGTTGAAGACAGTAGAGGTCTTTTCTCCACATACTCCATGTTCATGTTGAAGACAGTAGAGGTCTTTTCTCCACATACTCCATGTTGAAGACAGTAGAGGTCTTTTCTCCACATACTCCATGTTGAAGACAGTAGAGGTCTTTTCTCCACATACTCCATGTTCATGTTGAAGACAGTAGAGGTCTTTTCTCCACATACTCCATGTTCATGTTGAAGACAGTAGAGGTCTTTTCTCCACATACTCCATGTTCATGTTGAAGACAGTAGAGGTCTTTTCTCCACATACTCAATGTTCATGTTGAAGACAGTCAAGGTCTTTTCTCCACATACTCAATGTTGAAGACAGTAGAGGTCTTTTCTCCACATACTCAATGTTCATGTTGAAGACAGTAGAGGTCTTTTCTCCACATAGTCCATGTTGAAGACAGTAGAGGTCTTTTCTCCACATACTCCATGTTGAAGACATGTCTTTTCTCCACATACTCCATGTTGAAGACAGTAGAGGTCTTTTCTCCACATACTCCATGTTGAAGACAGTAGAGGTCTTTTCTCCACATACTCAATGTTCATGTTGAAGACAGTAGAGGTCTTTTCTCCACATACTCCATGTTCATGTTGAAGACAGTAGAGGTCTTTTCTCCACATACTCCATGTTGAAGACAGTAGAGGTCTTTTCTCCACATACTCCATGTTGAAGACAGTAGAGGTCTTTTCTCCACATACTCCATGTTGAAGACAGTAGAGGTCTTTTCTCCACATACTCCATGTTCATGTTGAAGACAGTAGAGGTCTTTTCTCCACATACTCCATGTTGAAGACAGTAGAGGTCTTTTCTCCACATACTCCATGTTCATGTTGAAGACAGTCGAGGTCTTTTCTCCACATACTCAATGTTCATGCTGAAGACAGTAGAGGTCTTTTCTCCACATACTCCATGTTCATGTTGAAGACAGTAGAGGTCTTTTCTCCACATACTCCATGTTGAAGACATGTCTTTTCTCCACATACTCCATGTTGAAGACAGTAGAGGTATTTTCTCCACATACTCCATGTTGAAGACAGTAGAGGTCTTTTCTCCACATACTCCATGTTCATGTTGAAGACAGTAGAGGTCTTTTCTCCACATACTCCATGTTCATGTTGAAGACAGTAGAGGTCTTTTCTCCACATACTCCATGTTGAAGACAGTAGAGGTCTTTTCTCCACATACTCCATGTTGAAGACAGTAGAGGTCTTTTCTCCACATACTCCATGTTCATGGTTACCGATGGTCAGCTTTGCTGCGTTGGATATTTGTCTCTTTGCTCAGACGTTTATAGAACTATTTTCAGTGTAGAAGGTGTAACTGTAAGTACGCAGGGAGACTGTCAAGGACAGCCCGTACTGTATATTGTCCACCTTTTTGTTTTTAAATGAGGGATGTCCAAGACAGTTGAAACTTAAGCTACTGTCCACTGCTCTGGTCACCAAATCACTGAGCTGCTTGTTTATAGTGGCTGCAGGGTCATTTAGGATCCAGGTTCAATAAACTATCTCTATTGTGGACAGCTGACATTAGTTTTGGAATTCAACGACATCTGAGGTGATAATGATGTTTTACATGTGTGATTCCGCCCTGACCTGGTAGGGTAGCCTGCTTGTTTTCCAGCTGACCTGGTAGGTTAGCCTGCTTGTTTTCCCGTTGACCTGGTAGGGTAGCCTGCTTGTTTTCCAGTTGACCTGGTAGGGGTAGCCTGCTTGTCCTCCAGTTGACCTGGTAGGGTAGCCTGCTTGTTTTCCAGTTGACCTGGTAGGGTAGCCTGCTTGTCCTCCTGTTGACCTGGTAGGGTAGCCTGCTTGTCCTCCAGTTGACCTGGTAGGGGTAGCCTGCTTGTCCTCCTGTTGACCTGGTAGGGTAGCCTGCTTGTCTTCCAGTTGACCTGGTAGGGTAGCCTGCTTGTCCTCCTGTTGACCTGGTAGGGGTAGCCTGCTTGTCCTCCTGTTGACCTGGTAGGGTAGCCTGCTTGTCCTCCTGTTGACCTGGTAGGGTAGCCTGCTTGTCCTCCTGTTGACCTGGTAGGGTAGCCTGCTTGTCCTCCTGTTGACCTGGTAGGGTAGCCTGCTTGTTTTCCAGTTGACCTGGTAGGGTAGCCTGCTTGTTTTCCAGTTGACCTGGTAGGGGTAGCCTGCTTGTTTTCCAGCTGACCTGGTAGGGAAGCCTGCTTGTCTTCCAGCTGACATGGTAGGGTAGCCTGCTTGTCTTCCAGCTGACCTGGTAGGGTAGCCTGCTTGTCTTCCAGCTGACCTAGTAGGGTAGCCTGCTTGTCTTCCAGCTGACCTGGTAGGGTAGCCTGCTTGTCTTCCAGCTGACCTGGTAGGGTAGCCTGCTTATCTTCCAGCTGACCTGGTAGGGTAGCCTGCTTGTTTTCCAGCTGACCTGGTAGGGTAGCCTGCTTGTTTTCCAGCTGACCTGGTAGGGTAGCCTGCTTGTTTTCCAGTTGACCTGGTAGGGTAGCCTGCTTGTTTTCCAGTTGACCTGGTAGGGGTAGCCTGCTTGTTTTCCAGCTGACCTGGTAGGGTAGCCTGCTTGTCTTCCAGTTGACCTGGTAGGGGTAGCCTGCTTGTCCTCCAGTTGACCTGGTAGGGTAGCCTGCTTGTCTTCCAGCTGACCTGGTAGGGTAGCCTGCTTGTCTTCCAGCTGACATGGTAGGGTAGCCTGCTTGTTTTCCAGTTGACCAGGGGTAGCTGACTGACCTGGTAGGGTAGCCTGCTTGTCTTCCAGTTGACCTGGTAGGGGTAGCCTGCTTGTCCTCCAGTTGACCTGGTAGGGTAGCCTGCTTGTCTTCCAGCTGACCTGGTAGGGTAGCCTGCTTGTCTTCCAGCTGACATGGTAGGGTAGCCTGCTTGTCTTCCAGCTGACATGGTAGGGTAGCCTGCTGTCTTCCAGCTGACCTGGTAGGGTAGCCTGCTTGTCTTCCAGCTGACCTGGTAGGGTAGCCTGCTTGTCTTCCAGCTGTCCTGGTAGGGTAGCCTGCTTGTTTTCCAGTTGACCTGGTAGGGTAGCCTGCTTGTTTTCCAGTTGACCTGGTAGGGGTAGCCTGCTTGTTTTCCAGCTGACCTGGTAGGGTAGCCTGCTTGTCTTCCAGCTGACATGGTAGGGTAGCCTGCTTGTCTTCCAGCTGACCTGGTAGGGTAGCCTGCTTGTCTTCCAGCTGACCTAGTAGGGTAGCCTGCTTGTCTTCCAGCTGACCTGGTAGGGTAGCCTGCTTGTCTTCCAGCTGACCTGGTAGGGTAGCCTGCTTATCTTCCAGCTGACCTGGTAGGGTAGCCTGCTTGTTTTCCAGCTGACCTGGTAGGGTAGCCTGCTTGTTTTCCAGCTGACCTGGTAGGGTAGCCTGCTTGTTTTCCAGTTGACCTGGTAGGGTAGCCTGCTTGTTTTCCAGTTGACCTGGTAGGGGTAGCCTGCTTGTTTTCCAGCTGACCTGGTAGGGTAGCCTGCTTGTCTTCCAGTTGACCTGGTAGGGGTAGCCTGCTTGTCCTCCAGTTGACCTGGTAGGGTAGCCTGCTTGTCTTCTAGCTGACCTGGTAGGGTAGCCTGCTTGTCTTCCAGCTGACATGGTAGGGTAGCCTGCTTGTCTTCCAGCTGACATGGTAGGGTAGCCTGCTTGTCTTCCAGCTGACCTGGTAGGGTAGCCTGCTTGTTTTCCTGTGACCTGGTAGGGTAGCCTGCTTGTTTTCCAGCTGACCTGGTAGGGTAGCCTGCTTGTTTTCCAGCTGACCTGGTAGGGTAGCCTGCTTGTCTTCCAGTTGACCTGGTAGGGTAGCCTGCTTGTCCTCCAGTTGACCTGGTAGGGTAGCCTGCTTGTCCTCCAGTTGACCTGGTAGGGGTAGCCTGCTTGTCCTCCAGCTGACCTGGTAGGGGTAGCCTGCTTGTCCTCCAGCTGACCTGGCTTTCTTATTTAATTCATGCCCTGACATTCTAACAGCGATCTGTAGCACAGAACCTTGCTAGAAGTGACCTACCACAGACGATACAGATTAATCAACAATAACTTGCTCTGACACACTCTCTCTCTCTCCCTCCTAGCACATCACTCCTCTCTCCCTTCTATCTCCCAAGACATCTTACCCCTCTCATTCAATGCAAATGTATTGCACTTAATGAAACCTGTCTTGACCCTGTGAGAGCTACCACAACTCCGGTGACTCAACAACAATGACATGGTCTGACAGATATTCCTGTGTCCTCTCTCTCTGTCTGTGTCTGTCTCTCTGTCTGTCTGTCTCTGTCTGTGTCTGTCTCTCTGTCTGTGTCTGTCTCTCTCTCTGTGTCTGTCTCTCTCTCTGTGTCTGTCTCTCTCTCTGTGTCTGTCTCTCTCTCTGTGTCTGTCTCTCTCTCTCTGTGTCTGTCTCTCTGTCTCTGTCTGTGTCTGTCTCTCTCTCTCTGTGTCTGTCTCTCTGTCTCTGTCTGTGTCTCTCTCTGTCTCTCTGTGTCTCTCTCTCTCTCTGTGTCTCTCTCTCTCTCTGTGTCTGTCTCTCTCTCTGTGTCTGTCTCTCTCTCTCTGTGTCTCTCTCTCTCTCGCTGTGTCTGTCTCTCTCTCTCTCGCTGTGTCTGTCTCTCTCTCTCTCGCTGTGTCTGTCTCTCTCTCTCTCGCTGTGTCTGTCTCTCTCTCTCTCGCTGTGTCTGTCTCTCTCTCTCTCGCTGTGTCTGTCTCTCTCTCTCTCGCTGTGTCTGTCTCTCTCTCTCTCTCGCTGTGTCTGTCTCTCTCTCTCTCGCTGTGTCTGTCTGTCTCTCTCTCTCTCTCTCGCTGTGTCTGTCTGTCTCTCTCTCTCTCTCTCGCTGTGTCTGTCTGTCTCTCTCTCTCTCTCGCTGTGTCTGTCTCTCTCTCTCTCTCTCTCTCTCTCTCTCTCTGTCTCTCTGTCTCTCTCTCTGTCTCTGTCTCTCTCTCTCTCTCTCTCTCTCTCTCTCTCTCTCTCTCTCTCTCTCTCTCTCTCTCTCTCTCTCTGTCTCTCTGTCTCTCTGTCTCTCTCTCTCTCTCTGTCTCTCTGTCTCTCTGTGTCTGTCTCTCTCTCTCTCTCTCTCTCTCTCTCTCTCTCCACATATTACTCCAGAATTGAGCCATCCGTCTCCATCTCTCAATGTGTGTGATGCGTACGTGAACATGTCTCTGTCTGTCTGTGTGTGTGTTACCCTCTTGCTGATGTTTGCAGCCTGGTCAGTCAGTGCGCTTGAGGCCTGTTGTCACTGACTATCAACCCCATCAGAGTGGATGTTAAGTGGGGAAGACAAGGAGCCAGCTCCCCTGTCTCACCCAGCTCCCCTGTCTCATCCAGCTGCCCTGTCTCACCCAGCTGCCGAGGTATTAAGAGGCTTCCCAGAGTCCCCTGTCTCACCCAGCTGCCCCGTCTCACCCAGCTGCCAAGGTATTAAGAGGCTTCCCAGAGTCCCCCGTCTCACTCAGCTGCCCCGTCTCACTCAGCTGCCCCGTCTCACCCAGATGCCCTGTCTCACCCAGCTGCCGAGGTATTAAGAGGCTTCCCAGAGTCCCCTGTCTCACCCAGCTGCCCCTGTCTCACCCAGCTGCCCTGTCTCACCCAGCTGCCCCGTCTCACCCAGCTGCCCCGTCTCACCCAGCTGCCCCGTCTCACCCAGCTGCCCCGTCTCACCCAGCTGCCGAGGTATGAAGAGGCTTCCCAGAGTCCCCTTCATAGACCGGCGTCTGTACAGAGAAATACAAGGCAGTAGATTGAACGCTTTATGATCTGATGACGGTCTCTATTTGAGCAGCCTATCAAACACCACCCTTTATCAAAATGTTATTGGTCACATCACGCGGGTGTAGTGAAACGCTCGTCTGTAAACCAGCCGAGACGATGCTTACACAATGAGGCTGAGAACTGAAATAGACCTGTGAGACTGTTGCTGTGTACAGGAGAGAGCAGCAGGAAGCAGCACTTACATAAGAGCTTCTTCATTAGTTATCTAATGACCTTGTCTGTCAGTGTGTTTTCGTGCCTCGGGCCTGCTTCCTCTCACCTGGTGCGCTGTGGGTAACAGGCGTCGCGGCATGTTTTGGTCTCAATGCTTCATGGGAAATGTCAAAAAGGCTGTAAAAGCATTTGGAATCGTCTCGTGCACCTTGTCCCTTCCTGGGTCGCTGAAAATCACGCACGTCTTTGATGATGTCACGAGGCAGACTTTTTGTCTGATTGGTTGATGGACTTAACGAAGACGTTCCAGGAATGTGTACCACTTGGAGAAATCAGGATGTGTATTCGGAACGAGTAGCCAGCCAATGAGGAAGAATGAGTGATGCTGCTGCCAAGCCAATTGGTCAGGACGGTGCCAACCAAACCACAGACGGTACAGTCATCTTTTCCAGCCTAGCGATGTCCAGGTTAGTTTTAATACAGCTGGGAGCTGCTCACTACTCTCCACTGTCCAGGCAGTTTTAACACAGCTGGGAGCTGCTCACTACTCTCCACTGTCCAGGCAGTTTTAATACAGCTGAGAGCTGCTCACTACTCTCCACTGTCCAGACAGGTTTAATACAGCTGGGAGCTGCTCACTACTCTCCACTGTCCAGGCAGTTTTAATACAGCTGAGAGCTGCTCACTACTCTCCACTGTCCAGGCAGTTTTAACACAGCTGAGAGCTGCTCACTACTCTCCACTGTCCAGGCAGTTTTAACACAGCTGGGAGCTGCTCACTACTCTCCACTGTCCAGACAGTTTTAATACAGCTGCTCACTGCTCACTACTCTCCACTGTCCAGACAGTTTTAATACAGCTGCTCACTGCTCACTACTCTCCACTGTCCAGACAGTTTTAATACCGCTGGGAGCTGCTCACTACTCTCCACTGTCCAGACAGTTTTAATACAGCTGGGAGCTGCTCACTACTCTCCACTGTCCAGACAGTTTTAATACCGCTGGGAGCTGCTCACTACTCTCCACTGTCCAGGCAGTTTTAATACAGCTGGGAGCTGCTCACTACTCTCCACTGTCCAGGCAGTTTTAATACAGCTGGGAGCTGCTCACTACTCTCCACTGTCCAGACAGTTTTAATAGAGCTGGGAGCTGCTCACTACTCTCCACTGTCCAGACAGTTTTAATACAGCTGGGAGCTGCTCACTACTCTCCACTGTCCAGACAGTTTTAACACAGCTGGGAGCTGCTCACTACTCTCCACTGTCCAGACAGTTTTAATACAGCTGAGAGCTGCTCACTACTCTCCACTGTCCAGGCAGTTTTAATACAGCTGAGAGCTGCTCACTACTCTCCACTGTCCAGGCAGTTTTAACACAGCTGGGAGCTGCTCACTACTCTCCACTGTCCAGGCAGTTTTAACCTCTTAAGACTCTAGGGGCAGTATTTCATTTTTGGATAAAAAGACGTGCCCGTTTTATGCGCAATATTTTGTCACGAAAAGATGCTCGACTATGCATGGAATTGATAGCTTTGGAAAGAAAACACTCTGACGTTTCCAGAACTGCAAAGATTTTCACTGTGAGTGCCCTAGAACAAAACCTTCAGGCAAAACCAAGATGTTTCAGCAACCAGGAAATGAACAGGATTTCCGAAGCTACGTTTTCCATGATCTCCTTATATGGCTGTGAATGCGCCAGGAATGAGCCTGCACTTTCTGTCGTTTCCCCAAGGTGTCTGCAGCATTGTTCGTCTTCAAGAGAGCGAGAGTTGCACCCCTTCTGAAAAAACCTACACTCGATCCCTCCGATGTCAACAACTGCAGACCAGTATCCCTTCTTTCTTTTCTCTCCAAAACTCTTGAACGTGCCGTCCTTGGCCAGCTCTCCCGCTATCTCTCTCAGAATGACCTTCTTGATCCAAATCAGTCAGGTTTCAAGACTAGTCATTCAACTGAGACTGCTCTTCTGTGTATCACGGAGGCGCTCCGCACTGCTAAAGCTAACTCTCTCTCCTCTGCTCTCATCCTTCTAGACCTATCGGCTGCCTTCGATACTGTGAACCATCAGATCCTCCTCTCCACCCTCTCCGAGTTGGGCATCTCCGGCGCGGCCCACGCTTGGATTGCGTCCTACCTGACAGGTCGCTCCTACCAGGTGGCGTGGCGAGAATCCGTCTCCACACCACGTGCTCTCACCACTGGTGTCCCCCAGGGCTCTGTTCTAGGCCCTCTCCTATTCTCGCTATACACCAAGTCACTTGGCTCTGTCATAACCTCACATGGTCTCTCCTATCATTGCTATGCAGACAACACACAATTAATCTTCTCCTTTCCCCCTTCTGATGACCAGGTGGCGAATCGCATCTCTGCATGTCTGGCAGACATATCAGTGTGGATGACGGATCACCACCTCAAGCTGAACCTCGGCAAGACGGAGCTGCTCGTCCTCCCGGGGAAGGACTGCCCGTTCCATGATCTCGCCATCACGGTTGACAACTCCATTGTGTCCTCCTCCCAGAGCGCTAAGAACCTTGGCGTGATCCTGGACAACACCCTGTCGTTCTCAACTAACATCAAGGCGGTGGCCCGTTCCTGTAGGTTCATGCTCTACAACATCCGCAGAGTACGACCCTGGCTCACACAGGAAGCGGCGCAGGTCCTAATCCAGGCACTTGTCATCTCCCGTCTGGATTACTGCAACTCGCTGTTGGCTGGGCTCCCTGCCTGTGCCATTAAACCCCTACAACTCATCCAGAACGCCGCAGCCCGTCTGGTGTTCAACCTTCCCAAGTTCTCTCACGTCACCCCGCTCCTCCGCTCTCTCCACTGGCTTCCAGTTGAAGCTCGCATCCGCTACAAGACCATGGTGCTTGCCTACGGAGCTGTGAGGGGAACGGCACCTCAGTACCTCCAGGCTCTGATCAGGCCCTACACCCAAACAAGGGCACTGCGTTCATCCACCTCTGGCCTGCTCGCCTCCCTACCACTGAGGAAGTACAGTTCCCGCTCAGCCCAGTCAAAACTGTTCGCTGCTCTGGCCCCCAATGGTGGAACAAACTCCCTCACGACGCCAGGACAGCGGAGTCAATCACCACCTTCCGGAGACACCTGAAACCCCACCTCTTTAAGGAATACCTAGGATAGGATGAAGTAATCCCTCTCCCCCCCTTAAAAGATTTAGATGCACTACTGTTCCACTGGATGTCATAAGGTGAATGCACCAATTTGTAAGTCGCTCTGGATAAGAGCGTCTGCTAAATGACTTAAATGTAAATGTAATTGTGACGTATTTGCAGGCATATCATTGGAAGATTGACCATAAGAGACTACAATTGCTAAGTGTCCGCACGGTGTCCTGCGTGGAAATTGGTGCGCAAAACTCAGCTACTGGTATTTTTCCATGCGATTCTGAGAAGAAAGCATGCTTCCACGAACGGCATTTCAATGAAGAGATATATGACAAAACACCTTGAGGATTGATTCAAACAACGTTTGCCATGTTTCAGTTGTTAGTAATTAAATATGTAGAAGGGTGAGCCGGTCAAGGATCGATTCAGACAAAGTGGTAAATTGTATGACAAGCGACAGTTTATTCAGAGTGAAGATATCTAGTACAGCGTAATTACGGCTCTCCCGTTAGCTCGTATGGAACAGCAGGCAAAGAGACCGTTAAACAGTCAGGACAAGCCTTATATGTGGAACAGGAAGTAGGTTGATTCTAGAAGATCGGATCTTTGGATTGGTTCAGGCTGGGGTGTAGTCTGTAGTCTTCTGCCATTGGCTCAGTTGTCTGTCCGTCATCGTAGAATCCTCTTCGGGCACACAATGTTCGACTAGAGAGGAGATTATGTGTGTGCTCTAGTTTGGCAGTAAGTGTAATGTGGGAGCTATCCTGTAGGGGACCCAACAGGCTTTACTGTGAAAATACGTTGCTATGTGTTGTCTCAGTTATAACAATGCAATAACAATGTATAGCAGTATGCTGGTCACCTGCATAAGAAATAGCATTTCTTTACAAAACCCTCTCTTCACGTCTCACCAGAGACGTGACACAACCTAACTAGATCCAGACACAAAGAGAAACTTCTCCCATAAGGGACTATGAAATAAGGCACGGTATTAAACAGAAATAGATATATATGTATTACCATCATGTTCTCCATTCAATCCCACTATGTACTAAGTTGGCTACCAGCCACCTAGGAACTTACAACCCTCATTTAACAGAGCGGAGAACAACAGCTCAAAATAAAAGTAAAATGATTGTCCACATAAGCCAACTTTTTCCCGCAGGAAAAAGTTGTGATTCCCTCTCTTCACATCTCCTAAGAGATGTGATATAGTCCAGATACATTACTCCCAGCAAAAACGAAAACATAATCCAAAAAGGAAAAATAGCCTAAACTAGGTAAGTCTATACGGAAATGGCCCACAAAGAAAAATAATTGCCCCCTCCTCCCATCCCAGATGGGACACGACATACAATGGAGAAGCTTAATCAATAAAAGCAACTGGATCCCCCTCCTAAAATGGCTGCAAAAACTGAAAGATGGGTCTCATGCTCCATACCGTTATCTCGCACCTGGCTCCTGTTATCTAACAAAAGACCGCTTGTTCTCGCAACCCCACGCTCTGAATGTGCCCTCCCTTCTGTATTTTTCCAGCATGAGAAAGTTCCATGGCCCTGATACTTTTAACAATGTTTCAAATCAGCTAGGTAGCATAACACATACATACATCCACACAAGGCAACAGCAGATAATATTCAATCATATATATGGTAATGGCTATAATGTAAAATAACCCCAAGGGTGTGAACAAAAATTCAGCAATGAATCATATAACAGTTACAAAGTTTAAACTACCTTCATGTCAAAAGAGAACAGCTCATTCAAAAACAGAACAAAAGAAAATAGTGTGAAATTTAAGTCCCCCTTTTGACACCCGCTAGGGTGTCACTCATTATCCTTTATTTCAGCAGTCATAGCATTTCATGAAAATAATAAAAAGTTTATTATTAACAACAAGTGTATATGCCTTTGTTGTATGCTTTTGTTTCCCCCTTTTGTCACCCACAAGGGTGTCACTTATCAAAAACAGGATAAAACTTTATTGTTATTGACATGTAAGGATAAAACTTTGGTCATGGAAAACAGAGTAAAGAATTATTAGAAACCATCTGGTCCTCTCAGCTACTCCTATCCTGTACCAGGTGGGCTCCTTGCCACCCAGGGACTCTAAACCTTCACAACAGGGAGAACAAACATACTGGAAAGAAAGCCTATCATAAAAATTTATAACAAGGAACTGTGGTGGTGGAAAATTATTCTACTACCTCACCCACAGCATACCATGTGTCATCCTCAGTCAGTCCCATCCTCCCCTGAAAGCATGCTTCAGTATCGGCATCGCCAACTGGAGCATCAAGCAAAGGCATCATGCCTGAAGCCTTCACCACATCTGTAACAGACTTCTTAAAACACGGTATGATGCAAGCAGCACATCACATCAATAACAAATAATACAAGAATTAGGGTCAGAAATCCAGTAACCATCATACCAGTGCACTTACCAAACCAGGCCAAGAGAACAGACTCCTCCACCCTCCCGTGGACCTCATCTTAGCAGACAGTGCATCAAGCCCGCCTTAGATATACTACCATCTGGACTGGTATTATTAGGAATATACGTGCAACATTGTTCACCGAACATCTTGCAGACGTCCCCCTGACTGGCAAGAAGCATATCCCAGGCAAGTCTATTCTGTCTGGAAACCCCAAATGTGGCCTCAAGCTGTTCAGACATACCAGTGAGTGCATCACGGGAGTAATTCACAAAACGCTGTTGATTATAGTAGATATAATTAATCCATGCAGTCTGTCTAGCATCCACCATGGCTGGACCTTTCGTAGGTAGTAAGTGCCAGAGTCCATCATTCCTACCCAAGGCCTGAAACTCATGAGGAATCCCCACTGGCACTCCCAACAGGTTAGTGTGTATGTCGACTACATCCTCTGTCCATGGAGCACTACATCTATGTCTCCCATGGGATGGAATGTTTTCAGGTCCCCTGGATACAGAACCCAACAGCTGTTCAGCAGCAACATCAACAATGGTCAGTGGAATTATCAAACTGGTCAGACCACACGTACCTTGCCATTCTCCTCTAAGAATGGGTCTCAGCACTCTTTTGGCTCCACACATCCACCACACATCAGCCAGACCACTAGTTTGGTTTAGGCCTGTAACTGGCCAAGTGGAATTAATGGTTATGTTACTACTGCAATCAGCTTCAGGCAATCTCCCATAATCAATGCCATTACCTGTACCCGTGATGCACTCGTAATTGCCCCCATATGCCCCAACACCCCAAGAGGCCCGATGAGGAGGTACTGCAGGAAACACAAGGCTCAAAGAGGAACAGAGGGTTGAATTGGGCTTAACCTGGTAAAAACTTCTCAGAATACACAACCACCCCTCTCCTTCTCCTACAGCATATGGGTGTGTAGCCAGAACAGGTCTAGTATGACTACAAATAATGCAGTCCTTTCTTCTCAGGGTTTTAGCTGTGTACCTCATATAAGACAGCCACAAATTGTCCCTACCATCAAAACCAGTCTCAGTGCCTAATTGATCCATAGCCGAATAGTCTCTAACATTAATTACCTGAATGGTATTTTTAACACAGTGGTGGTAGAGGAGTGTGTCCGGTTACCTCTGGTCTTGGCAGTACCTTAATAGAAAACACACCCAGTGTCTACCTCTGTCCTCGTCCTTTGTAGTCCGAGGGTGTGAGTGCCTGCATCAGAGAGCTTAATATTTTTTATGGTTAGTAGGATTTCATCACCTTTACAAAGTTCAACATTGCTCCCAGGTTTCCCCATATCATGGAAAACCTATCCACCCTTGTGGGATTCCCTATGCTATAAGGATACCCTCTTCTCCAATCCTAGATCTGTCCGAAATCGGTTATCATGTAATCTCTACTCTAACTTCCTGTCTACCCAGATCTAGGGATCTCTTATGCTTATTTTGGAACAAAATACACATCACTTGGCCAGAGCCAGACACATCTTCACTTCTATGAACAAAAACAGGGGTGATAGGACAGGGAGGGTTACTTCATTCGAGAGTTGGCCCCCGGAATTCTGTTAATTCCAGTTCTTCTCCCGAACTCTGTTTATTGTCCGACAGTGAAAAGTGTCTTACCCACCCGCCGTGCGATATGAATCTGGGTAGCTCTTTCATGGTCTGGGTAGCTCTTTCATGTCTTCTATGGTCCCCAAGCCTCTGGGACTGGATTGAGTGACTTCACCTGTAGTTCACCTGTAATGCATAAAATCCTGGACATACAGGCTTGGTTAACAAACAATTTCTCATATGTTTTATCTGATTATATCTTTAACTTCTATGCCCAATTGTTAGCTTACATTTTTTAAATTATTAGTTTCTTATCCAATAGGCCCCATCCTATCCTAGACCACAATTTACCCATCCCCCTTTTGATACCTGACTCTGCCCAGGTATCAACCTTACCTACTCTAAATAATGACTTAGGTAAGATTAGTATATTATCCTTATGTCTGACATCATCATGAAGGAGCCCCTTTTAGTTTTCCACATGTCCAATTCTCCCTTGGGCGTCAATCCAGTACCAATTCCCTGTCAAGTTTCTCATCTACTTAAGCACTATCTGCGCTACTTATATATTTTCTTAAATATATATTTACCAATTTAAACCTTTTCTCTCATATCTCTCAAATACCACTAAGCTTCTAACTGTTTGACTTTATCTAAAATCATGTCTATGAGTGTCAATCTCTAAAGTCCTTACATTTCCTTAATGAACCTCACTATAATCCTAAATCATCACAGATGTCCTATATACCTGTTAAATTTAATACTATTTTTTAAAAAACGCCTAATAGTCAACAAAAAAAATTCAAAACAAATGCTTATCATATCAAAATCCTTCCTTTAAGGACCCTCAGCATTCTATCTGACAATAACATGAATTTAATATATGTTGCAAAGTGCAGAATTCCTTATCTACAGTAATTTATCACCCTTAAGAACACCCTTAAGAACTGAAACTTATTTTTCTATGTAATTCCCTGCCCTATCTCCTATCCTAGACCACAATCTACCTTATCTTCCCCTATTTATTCTCAATGATAAATAGGATTATTTTTTTTCTCTGTTAATAGCCCATTCAAAAACTTCACAGCTAATGTTGTAAAACAGAATCCTGAACCACTATCTCATGTGCAGTTCAAACAATAATTCCAACCTCCTAACCTAAACTCCTTTATAATGAATTTACCTTAAAACTAGTAACTCAATATGACCACATTCATTATACCAATGACTCTCCCCTAAGGCTGATCAGACCTTAGAAGACAGTCATGATAAGGTCAATAAGTCAACCCACCCATTTATAGTCCAGTTCTATACTACATTAGACATATTAAAGAACCCTTTATCCTTAAAATCTAAATTCACTTGTGTAATTTAAAACTCATAAAATAAAAACTCATAAAGTTCCATATTTGAGCGTGTCTCTTTAAAATACCTTTGCACAAAAACAAATGGTCCTAACAAATGTTTTATGTGTATATATTTGCAAACCTTAATGATTAATCAAAACTTCCAGGCCTTTCCAATTTGGTCGTTTATGGCCTCATTCTCCCCAAGATTATAACCCCTGATATTTAATAAAAAATAACGTATTTTCCCTTGGCTCCTTCAACTCGCATTTACATCTCAATAAAACAAAACACCATCTGCGTGTTCCTCAAGGAAAAACAACTTGCCCCTGTTGCGTATGTCTACGTATCAAGGGAAATGCTCAAATAACCAAATTCAACCTAGCTTGTTTACCAAAACATATACAATTATGTTTTACTATAGAGGTTGCTTTTCACCATTAATACCCTGACACCGTTCCACATAATGGAAACAGTGCTCAAATTCACTGGTGTTATTTAAACGATCAAACCAAGAATCAATAACCATCAGAATCCATTATCACGATGTTTTATGATTCAGACATTCAATCTATCTTTCTCATGGCCTAATTACAGTCCAAATAAACGCCACAAATCAATGATACCCACCCAGCGAATCAGCTGCTAGTTTTTAGCATCTTTCCTGACGATTTACATACTCCTTTTAAAATGTATTTCGAAATGTTTATCAACTTCTGAAAAGTGACTCAACAATAATGCACGCATTTCCTTCTAAAAGACACTAACCATTTTCTCTGTCACCCCCAGTCAAGACATCATTTCCGTGGCGACGGAAACCTCGCGAGTGATGTCATCAACAAGCGCTCAATCTTGACTCATTTCGCAACGATTTTCAACTCATTGTAAATAATGGTTGGCTGTCTGCAACAACAGTATTTCGGGTTCGATAAACCAAACCTAATTTATCACATCTGTTGAATCCTGATTTAGAGTTTACAACATCAATCAACATCTCTCAATTCGCTAATCTTATAAAAACATTTCGATGGACACAAATCTATCGTAATTGTTCCCCCGTTATTATTCAGAATTAATTTGATTTAAGTTACTGTCTCGTCTTTGAATTAGCATTTTAATTACGACTCTTTTCCCAATGTATTATTCCCAACAAATCATTTAGTGAACAGACATCGCCTTGCATCAAAATCTCCGTTCTTATATTAAGTTGAATGAATTAGTCTTTCAATTTGAACCAAACAAACTATTTAAAACGTTCAGTTTATATGTTATACCAATACTAGTGACTATAACTTTCTCTGCAAAACAATTAGTTTAATTACAACCAAAAACTCAGACATATATAACTATTCTTTACACCTCAGCTGGGAACCGAACCCTGGCCTCCCGCGTGGCAGGCGAGAATTCTACCACTGAATCACCAATGCTATGGAACTGAGATTCTCCGCAAATAGACCCAATTTACAGTTATCTGTATTTGTTACTCCGGCATCTGAACAACAGAAAATAGCACTAATTTAAACGCCCAAAGTTTTCCCTCAATTAGTCTCGCTCCCTTCGTATCTGACCCTTCTTTCTTAAATACGTGATTTTTGTTCTTTTCTGCCTCTTTCTCTCTAGCTTCCTGCAAAGTCTCTCTTAACCCACATTCCATTGTTTTCAGCTGGACCCCGGTCCCCCTTTTAAATAACCTTCTTGTGTCCATTTTAGCTTTAATCCCTCCCTAACTTTCTTCATGTTCTTCCATTGTTCCTTTCCCCCTGATCTATATTCAATTTTTTCTTTTCTAGGAACTCATTAAACCTCAGCTTTGGAGTATTGGGGGTCGCCATTGTGAATTTGCTTTAATCGTAATTTAATTTAATTCAATCGGAATTTAATCGTAGTTTTAATCGGAATTCTCTCCTTCTATCTGAATATAGTTAGCATATACTTCGCCCGACGTTGATTAATACCCACGATGTATTCGAAGAGACACTGCTGCTCGTGCTCTGTCTTATCTCTGAGCTTCTCCTTAGTATGTTTTAGTTCGAGAAAAACGAATGGGTTGGTATAGCATTTGTGGAGTGCACAACCAAGGGATCTATTCGACTATTTAGTCTCAATATTTAAATATTATATTCAGATTATAATGAATTATCCATCAGTAATTTTGTTCCTGATTATACATTTAAATTTGAGCGATTCTATAGCAATTGTCAGAATAATTCTATCTCTTTAGGCAATATCAACAGGAATGAAAAAAGCGAAAATCAGTGTTTTAGCCCGGCGGCTGTCAATCAAAGTTGCACGGCCATTCGACTACTAAGGTAGCCTTGTCTATCAGCACGTGTGCATAATAGCCCAGTTACGTATCCCAACCTAGCGGTTTACTCCGCACAAACGTTTCTCTCAATTTAATTTCCCCGGTCTCAAAATCATGGAACGTAAAACTCTGGTTAATATGTTTTCTCAATACTACAGTCATTCATACGAAATTCACATAGAATTTCCAACATTCATAATCGTGTCCTTTACATGTTAAAACACAGCCTCTGCTTTCCCTCACCTCTATACACAACCCAATATATATATATAATTAGGACAGTTTTCTATGCAGATTTCAGAACAAACAGGGTCCCGAAGGAATTTAACATATTGGTCAATCACAATTCACTCATTCCTATTAAAATAACTCAGTACAGGCCAATTAATACAATTCTATAACAACTGTCAGATCACAGAAGTCATAGGTACATATAAACAGTTACAAATAGACAAAACAAGACGAAACAACACGTTATATCTCTGACCCCTGAAAGCCGATCCTTATCAGTGAATTTCTATCAGACTGAGCCATACCGGGTCGCGGGACAAAATTACAATTTCTCCCCTCGGCGCCAGATTTAATGAATAGTAATTAACTATCCCCTTACTGATCTCTATTCCTGATCCCTATCGAGCTGACCCCTATCAGAATTATTACACATGTCCGACCCCTATCAGTGAATCTCTGCAGACTGAGCCATACCGGGTCGCGGGACAAAATTACAATTTCTCCCCTCGGCGCCAGATTTAATGAATAGTAATTAACTATCCCCTTACTGATCTCTATTCCTGACCCCTATCGGAACTATCCAGGCCTTAAAAGTGATCTCTCATCATTGAAAGCTATCAGACTGTGCTGACCGGGTCGCGGGACAAAATTACAATTTATCCCCTCGGCGCCAGATTTAATGAATAGTAATTAACTATACCCTTACTGATCTCTATTCCTGATCCCTATCGAGCTGACGCCTATCAGAATTATTACACATGTCCGACCCCTATCAGTGAATCTCTGCAGACTGAGCCATACCGGGTCGCGGGACAAAATTACAATTTCTCCCCTCGGCGCCAGATTTAATGAATAGTAATTAACTATCCCCTTACTGATATCTCATCAATGATTTATATCACACCGGCCGTCGCCGGTTCGTTACTACATATGTTCACTACACTGTTCTTTCGTCTCGTCAGCAAATTATAAATTTACACAAGAATTCATACTTACTCGGAAATACTGATCAAAATTTAGACAGACTATACGACAATATGCAAAGTTTGATTTAACAGGTTTTGCTTACCTTATTTATGGTGCACCTTTAGATCCGTTTCCCGAGTTGAGCAGAATTGTTGTCCACCCACCGAAACATCTTCACTCGCCCTTTGTGAATCTTCCTTCCACCAGCTCACCCCCTCTCACACCCAATCTGCTCACTTCGACTGGACCGTTAGTTAACTATCCTCTGCTTAACAAGTTCTGTTAGTAATTAAATATGTAGAAGGGTGAGCCGGTCAAGGATCGATTCAGACAAAGTGGTAAATTGTATGACAAGTTTATTCAGAGTGAAGATATCTAGTACAGCGTAATTACCGCTCTCCCGTTAGCTCGTATGGAACAGCAGGCAAAGAGACCGTTAACAGTCAGGACAACCCTTATATGTGGAACAGGAAGTAGGTTGATTCTAGAAGATCGGATCTTTGGATTGGTTCAGGCTGGGGTGTAGTCTGTAGTCTTCCACCATTGGCTCAGTTGTCTGTCCGTCATCGTAGAATCCTCTTCGGGCACACAATGTTCGACTAGAGAGGAGATTATGTGTGTGCTCTAGTTTGGCAGTAAGTGTAATGTGGGAGCTATCCTGTAGGGGACCCAACAGGCTTTACTGTGAAAATACGTTGCTATGTGTTGTCTCAGTTATAACAATGCAATAACAATGTATAGCAGTATGCTGGTCACCTGCATAAGAAATAGCATTTCTTTACACAGTCGATATTATGGAGTTAATTCGGAAAAAAGTTCGACGTGTAGGTGACTGAATTTTCGGTTAGTTTCGGTAGCCAAATGCATAGTAACAAAACGGAGCGATTTGTCCTACACAAAGAATCTTTCAGGAAAAACTGGACATCTGCTATGTAACTGAGAGTCTCCTAATTGAAACATCTGAAGTTCTTCAAAGGTAAATTATTTTATTTGATTCCTTTGCTGGTTTTTGTGAATATGTTGCGTGCTAAATGCTACGCTAAATGCTAAGCTAGCTATCAACACTCTTACACAAATGATTGATTTTCTCTGGTTCAAAAGCATATTTTGAAAATCTGAGATGACAGTGTTGTTAAGAAAAGGATAAGCTTGAGAGCAGGCATATTTATTTCATTTCATTTGCGATTTTTAGAAATCGCTAACGTTGCGTTATGGTAATGAGCTTGAGGCTGTAGTCACGAACCCGCATACGGGGTGGGGCAGACTATGAAGTTAATACAGCTGAGAGCTGCTCACTACTCTCCACTGTCCAGGCAGTTTTAACACAGCTGAGAGCTGCTCACTACTCTCCACTGTCCAGGCAGTTTTAACACAGCTGGGAGCTGCTCACTACTCTCCACTGTCCAGGCAGTTTTAACACAGCTGGGAGCTGCTCACTACTCTCCACTGTCCAGACAGTTTTAATACAGCTCTGGGAGCTGCTCACTACTCTCCACTGTCCAGACAGTTTTAATACAGCTGGGAGCGGCTCACTACTCTCCACTTTCCAGGCAGTTTTAATACAGCTGGGAGCTGCTCACTACTCTCCACTGTCCAGGCAGTTTTAATACAGCTGGGAGCTGCTCACTACTCTCCACTGTCCAGGCAGTTTTAACACAGCTGGGAGCTGCTCACTACTCTCCACTGTCCAGGCAGTTTTAATACAGCTGGGAGCTACTCACTACTCTCCACTGTCCAGACAGTTTTAATACAGCTGGGAGCTGCTCACTACTCTCCACTGTCCAGGCAGTTTTAATACAGCTGGGAGCTGCTCACTACTCTCCACTGTCCAGACAGTTTTAATACAGCTGGGAGCTGCTCACTACTCTCCACTGTCCAGACAGTTTTAATACAGCTGAGAGCTGCTCACTACTCTCCACTGTCCAGACAGTTTTAATACAGCTGGGAGCTGCTCACTACTCTCCACTGTCCAGACAGTTTTAATACAGCTGGGAGCTGCTCACCACTCTCCACTGTCCAGGCAGTTTTAATACAGCTGGGAGCTGCTCACTACTCTCCACTGTCCAGACAGTTTTAATACAGCTGAGAGCTGCTCACTACTCTCCACTGTCCAGACATGTTTTACTGAGCTAATTTTCTATAATATAGTAGATTTTAGAATTGGCTTGGATTTGGATTCTCCGCTCAAATAATGAACTATAGTAGCCTTCACTTCACCGGTCACACAATGCCCCGAACGATGTGGTAGCCTTAACTGGGTGCTGAATATCCCCCTCTCCTCCCTGAATATCCTCCTCTCCTCCCTGAATATCCTCCTCTCCTGCCTGTCTGAATATCCTCCTCTCCTGCCTGCCTGAATATCCTCCTCTCCTGCCTGCCTGAATATCCTCCTCTCCTGCCTGCCTGAATACCCTCCTCTCCTGCCTGTCTGAATACCCTCCTCTCCTGCCTGTCTGAATATCCTCCTGTCTGAATTACCCTCCTCTCCTTTCTGAATACCATCCTCTCCTGCCTGTCTGAATATCCCCCTGTCTGAATATCCTCCTCTCCTCTCCTGTCTGAATACCCTCCTCTCCTGTCTGAATATCCTCCTCTCCTGTCTGAATATCCTCCTCTCCTGTCTGAATACCCTCCTCTCCTGCCTGCCTGAATATCCTCCTCTCCTGCCTGCCTGAATATCCTCCTCTCCTGCCTGCCTGAATATCCTCCTCTCCTGCCTGCATATCCTCCTCTCCTGCCTGCCTGAATATCCTCCTCTCCTGCCTGTCTGAATACCCTCCTCTCCTGCCTGTCTGAATATCCTCCTTTCTGAATACCCTCCTCTCCTGTCTGAATACCCTCCTCTCCTGTCTGAATACCCTCCTCTCCTGCCTGTCTGAATATCCTCCTCTCCTGCCTGTCTGAAAATCCTCCTCTCCTGCCTGCCTGAATATCCTCCTCTCCTGCCTGTCTGAATACCCTCCTCTCCTGCCTGTCTGAATATCCTCCTCTCCTGCCTGTCTGAATATCCTCCTCTCCTGCCTGTCTGAATATCCTCCTCTCCTGCCTGTCTGAATATCCTCCTCTCCTGCCTGCATATCCTCCTCTCCTGCCTGTCTGAATACCCTCCTCTCCTGCCTGTCTGAATACCCTCCTCTCCTGTCTGAATACCCTCCTCTCCTGTCTGAATATCCTCCTCTCCTGTCTGAATATCCTCCTCTCCTGTCTGAATACCCTCCTCTCCTGCCTGCCTGAATACCCTCCTCTCCTGTCTGAATACCCTCCTCTCCTGTCTCAATACCCTCCTCTCCTGCCTGCCTGAATATCCTCCTCTCCTGCCTGCCTGAATATCCTCCTCTCCTGCCTGCCTGAATATCCTCCTCTCCTGCCTTCCTGAATATCCTCCTCTCCTGCCTGTCTGAATATCCTCCTCTCCTGCCTGTCTGAATATCCTCCTCTCCTGTCTGAATATCCTCCTCTCATCTCCTGCCTGAATATCCTCCTCTCCTGCCTGTCTGAATATCCTCCTCTCATCTCCTGTCTGAATATCCTCCTCTCCTGCCTGTCTGAATATCCTCCTCTCCTCTCCTGTCTGAATATCCTCCTCTCCTGTCTGAATATCCTCCTCTCCTGTCTGAATATCCTCCTCTCCTGTCTGAATATCCTCCTCTCCTGTCTGAATATCCTCCTCTCCTGTCTGAATACCCTCCTCTCCTGTCTGAATACCCTCCTCTCCTGTCTGAATACCCTCCTCTCCTGTCTGAATACCCTCCTCTCCTGTCTGAATACCCTCCTCTCCTGCCTGCCTGAATATCCTCCTCTCCTGCCTGTCTGAATATCCTCCTCTCATCTCCTGCCTGAATATCCTCCTCTCCTGTCTGAATATCCTCCTCTCCTGTCTGAATATCCTCCTCTCCTGCCTGTCTGAATATCCTCCTCTCATCTCCTGCCTGAAAATCCTCCTCTCCTGCCTGAATATCCTCCTCTCCTGCCAGTCTGAATATCCTCTTCTCCTGTCCTGTCTGAATACCCTCCTCTCCTCTCCTGTCTGAATATCCTCCTCTCCTGTCTGAATACCCTCCTCTCCTCTCCTGTCTGAATACCCTCCTCTCCTGTCTGTCTGAATATCCTCCTCTCCTGCCTGCCTGAATATCCTCCTCTCCTGCCTGCCTGAATATCCTCCTCTCCTGCCTGCCTGAATATCCTCCTCTCCTGCCTGCATATCCTCCTCTCCTGCCTGCCTGAATATCCTCCTCTCCTGCCTGTCTGAATACCCTCCTCTCCTGCCTGTCTGAATATCCTCCTTTCTGAATACCCTCCTCTCCTGTCTGAATACCCTCCTCTCCTGTCTGAATACCCTCCTCTCCTGCCTGTCTGAATATCCTCCTCTCCTGCCTGCCTGAATATCCTCCTCTCCTGCCTGTCTGAATATCCTCCTCTCCTGCCTGTCTGAATATCCTCCTCTCCTGCCTGTCTGAATATCCTCCTCTCCTGCCTGTCTGAATATCCTCCTCTCCTGCCCGTCTGAATATCCTCCTCTCCTGCCTGCCTGAATATCCTCCTCTCCTGCCCGTCTGAATACCCTCCTCTCCTGTCTGAATACCCTCCTCTCCTGTCTGAATACCCTCCTCTCCTCTCCTGCCTGCATATCCTCCTCTCCTGCCTGTCTGAATACCCTCCTCTCCTGCCTGTCTGAATACCCTCCTCTCCTGTCTGAATACCCTCCTCTCCTGTCTGAATACCCTCCTCTCCTGTCTGAATATCCTCCTCTCCTGTCTGAATACCCTCCTCTCCTGTCTGAATACCCTCCTCTCCTGCCTGCCTGAATACCCTCCTCTCCTGTCTGAATACCCTCCTCTCCTGTCTCAATACCCTCCTCTCCTGCCTGCCTGAATATCCTCCTCTCCTGCCTGCCTGAATATCCTCCTCTCCTGCCTGCCTGAATATCCTCCTCTCCTGCCTTCCTGAATATCCTCCTCTCCTGCCTGTCTGAATATCCTCCTCTCCTGCCTGTCTGAATATCCTCCTCTCCTGTCTGAATATCCTCCTCTCATCTCCTGCCTGAATATCCTCCTCTCCTGCCTGTCTGAATATCCTCCTCTCATCTCCAGTCTGAATATCCTCCTCTCCTGCCTGTCTGAATATCCTCCTCTCCTCTCCTGTCTGAATATCCTCCTCTCCTGTCTGAATATCCTCCTCTCCTGTCTGAATATCCTCCTCTCCTGTCTGAATATCCTCCTCTCCTGTCTGAATATCCTCCTCTCCTGTCTGAATACCCTCCTCTCCTGTCTGAATACCCTCCTCTCCTGTCTGAATACCCTCCTCTCCTGTCTGAATACCCTCCTCTCCTGTCTGAATACCCTCCTCTCCTGCCTGCCTGAATATCCTCCTCTCCTGCCTGTCTGAATATCCTCCTCTCATCTCCTGCCTGAATATCCTCCTCTCCTGTCTGAATACCCTCCTCTCCTGTCTGAATACCCTCCTCTCCTGTCTGAATACCCTCCTCTCCTGCCTGCCTGAATATCCTCCTCTCCTGCCTGTCTGAATATCCTCCTCTCATCTCCTGCCTGAATATCCTCCTCTCCTGCCTGAATATCCTCCTCTCCTCTCCTGTCTGAATATCCTCCTCTCCTCTCCTGTCTGAATATCCTCCTCTCCTCTCCTGTCTGAATATCCTCCTCTCCTCTCCTGTCTGAATACCCTCCTCTCCTCTCCTGTCTGAATACCCTCATCTCCTCTCCTGTCTGAATACCCTCCTCTCCTCTCCTGTCTGAATACCCTCCTCTCCTCTCCTGTCTGAATACCCTCCTCTCCTCTCCTGTCTGAATACCCTCCTCTCCTCTCCTGTCTGAATACCCTCGTCTCCTCTCCTGTCTGAATATCCTCCTCTCCTGTCTGAATATCCTCCTCTCCTCTCCTTTCTGAATATTCACCTCTCCTGTCTGAATATCCTCCTCTCCTCTCCTGTCTGAATATCCTCCTCTCCTCTCCTGTCTGAATATTCTCCTCCTGTCTGAATATCCTCCTCTCCTGTCTGAATATCCTCCTCTCCTGCCTGTCTGAATATCCTCCTCTCCTGCCTGTCTGAATATCCTCCTCTCCTCTCCTGTCTGAATATCCTCCTCTCCTCTCCTGTCTGAATATCCTCCTCTCCTCTCCTGTCTGAATATCCTCCTCTCCTGTCTGAATATCCTCCTCTCCTCTCCTGTCTGAATATCCTCCTCTCCTGACTGAATATCCTCCTCTCCTCTCCTGTCTGAATATCCTCCTCTCCTCTCCTGTCTGAATACCCTCCTCTCCTCTCCTGTCTGAATACCCTCCTCTCCTCTCCTGTCTGAATACCCTCCTCTCCTCTCCTGTCTGAATACCCTCCTCTCCTCTCCTGTCTGAATATCCTCCTCTCCTGTCTGAATATCCTCCTCTCCTGCCTGTCTGAATATCCTCCTCTCCTGCCTGTCTGAATATCCTCCTCTCCTCTCCTGTCTGAATACCCTCCTCTCCTCTCCTGTCTGAATACCCTCCTCTCCTCTCCTGTCTGAATATCCTCCTCTCCTGCCTGTCTGAATATCCTCCTCTCCTGCCTGTCTGAATATCCTCCTCTCCTGCCTGTCTGAATACCCTCCTCTCCTCTCCTGTCTGAATATCCTCCTCTCCTGTCTGAATATCCTCCTCTCCTCTCCTGTCTGAATATCCTCCTCTCCTGTCTGAATATCCTCCTCTCCTGCCTGTCTGAATACCCTCCTCTCCTCTCCTGTCTGAATATCCTCCTCTCCTGTCTGAATATCCCCCTCTCCTCTCCTGGCTGAATACCCTCCTCTCCTCTCCTGTCTGAATATCCTCCTCTCCTCTCCTGTCTGAATATCCTCCTCTCCTCTCCTGTCTGAATACCCTCCTCTCCTCTCCTGTCTGAATACCCTCCTCTCCTGTCTGAATATCCTCCTCTCCTCTCCTGTCTGAATATCCTCCTCTCCTCTCCTGTCTGAATACTCTCCTCTCCTCTCCTGTCTGAATACCCTCCTCTCCTCTCCTGTCTGAATACCCTCCTCTCCTCTCCTGTCTGAATACCCTCTTCTCCTGTCCTGTCTGAATACCTCCTCTCCTCTCCTGTCTGAATATCCTCCTCTCCTCTCCTGTCTGAATATCCTCCTCTCCTGTCTGAATATCCTCCTCTCCTGCCTGTCTGAATATCCTCCTCTCCTGCCTGTCTGAATATCCTCCCCTCCTCTCCTCTCCTGTCTGAATACCCTCCTCTCCTGTCTGAATATCCTCCTCTCCTGCCTGTCTGAATATCCTCCTCTCCTGCCTGTCTGAATATCCTCCTCTCCTCTCCTGTCTGAATACACTCCTCTCCTCTCCTGTCTGAATACCCTCCTCTCCTCTCCTGTCTGAATATCCTCCTCTCCTGCCTGTCTGAATATCCTCCTCTCCTGCCTGTCTGAATATCCTCCTCTCCTGCCTGTCTGAATACCCTCCTCTCCTCTCCTGTCTGAATATCCTCCTCTCCTGTCTGAATATCCTCCTCTCCTGTCTGAATATCCTCCTCTCCTGCCTGTCTGAATACCCTCCTCTCCTCTCCTGTCTGAATATCCTCC
Organism: Oncorhynchus nerka; assembly: GCF_034236695.1. Classification (NCBI taxonomy): domain Eukaryota; kingdom Metazoa; phylum Chordata; class Actinopteri; order Salmoniformes; family Salmonidae; genus Oncorhynchus; species Oncorhynchus nerka. Next base: position 97,535,986 of record NC_088410.1, on the reverse strand, counting down.
TCTCCTCTCCTGTCTGAATATCCTCCTCTCCTCTCCTGTCTGAATACCCTCCTCTCCTCTCCTGTCTGAATACCCTCCTCTCCTGTCTGAATATCCTCCTCTCCTCTCCTGCCTGAATATCCTCCTCTCCTCTCCTGTCTGAATACTCTCCTCTCCTCTCCTGTCTGAATACCCTCCTCTCCTCTCCTGTCTGAATACCCTCCTCTCCTCTCCTGTCTGAATACCCTCTTCTCCTCTCCTGTCTGAATACCTCCTCTCCTCTCCTGTCTGAATATCCTCCTCTCCTCTCCTGTCTGAATATCCTCCTCTCCTCTCCTGTCTGAATACCCTCTTCTCCTCTCCTGTCTGAATACCTCCTCTCCTCTCCTGTCTGAATATCCTCCTCTCCTCTCCTGTCTGAATATCCTCCTCTCCTCTCCTGTCTGCATATCCTCCTCTCCTGTCTGAATATCCTCCTCTCCTGCCTGTCTGAATATCCTCCTCTCCTGCCTGTCTGAATATCCTCCTCTCCTGCCTGTCTGAATATCCTCCTCTCCTGCCTGTCTGAATATCCTCCTCTCCTGCCTGTCTGAATATCCTCCTCTCCTGCCTGTCTGAATACCCTCCTCTCCTCTCCTGTCTGAATATCCTCCTCTCCTCTCCTGGCTGAATACCCTCCTCTCCTCTCCTGTCTGAATATCCTCCTCTCCTCTCCTGTCTGAATACCCTCCTCTCCTGTCTGAATATCCTCCTCTCCTCTCTTGTCTGAATATCCTCCTCTCCTCTCCTGTCTGAATACCCTCCTCTCCTCTCCTGTCTGAATACCCTCCTCTCCTCTCCTGTCTGAATACCCTCCTCTCCTCTCCTGTCTGAATACCCTCCTCTCCTCTCCTGTCTGAATATCCTCCTCTCCTCTCCTGTCTGAATACCCTCCTCTCCTCTCCTGTCTGAATATCCTCCTCTCCTGTCTGAATATCCTCCTCTCCTGCCTGTCTGAATATCCTCCCCTCCTCTCCTCTCCTGTCTGAATATCCTCCTCTCCTGTCTGAATATCCTCCTCTCCTGTCTGAATATCCTCCTCTCCTGCCTGTCTGAATATCCTCCTCTCCTGCCTGTCTGAATACCCTCCTCTCCTCTCCTGTCTGAATATCCTCCTCTCCTGTCTGAATATCCTCCTCTCCTGTCTGAATATCCTCCTCTCCTGTCTGAATATCCTCCTCTCCTGTCTGAATATCCTCCTCTCTTGCCTGTCTGAATATCCTCCTCTCCTCTCCTGTCTGAATACCCTCCTCTCCTCTCCTGTCTGAATACCCTCCTCTCCTCTCCTGTCTGAATACCCTCCTCTCCTCTCCTGTCCTGTCTGAATATCCTCCTCTCCTGCCTGTCTGAATATCCTCCTCTCCTGCCTGTCTGAATATCCTCCTCTCCTGCCTGTCTGAATACCCTCCTCTCCTCTCCTGTCTGAATATCCTCCTCTCCTGTCTGAATATCCTCCTCTCCTCTCCTGTCTGAATATTCTCCTCCTCTCCTGCCTGTCTGAATATCCTCCTCTCCTGCCTGTCTGAATATCCTCCTCTCCTGCCTGTCTGAATACCCTCCTCTCCTCTCCTGGCTGAATATCCTCCTCTCCTCTCCTGGCTGAATACCCTCCTCTCCTCTCCTGGCTGAATACCCTCCTCTCCTCTCCTGTCTGAATATCCTCCTCTCCTGTCTGAATACCCTCCTCTCCTCTCCTGTCTGAATACCCTCCTCTCCTGTCTGAATATCCTCCACTCCTCTCCTGTCTGAATATCCTCCTCTCCTCTCCTGTCTGAATACCCTCCTCTCCTCTCCTGTCTGAATATCCTCCTCTCCTCTCCTGTCTGAATATCCTCCTCTCCTCTCCTGTCTGAATATCCTCCTCTCCTCTCCTGTCTGAATATCCTCCTCTCCTGACTGAATATCCTCCTCTCCTCTCCTGTCTGAATATCCTCCTCTCCTCTCCTGTCTGAATATCCTCCTCTCCTCTCCTGTCTGAATACCCTCCTCTCCTCTCCTGTCTGAATACCCTCCTCTCCTCTCCTGTCTGAATACCCTCCTCTCCTCTCCTGTCTGAATACCCTCCTCTCCTCTCCTGTCTGAATACCCTCCTCTCCTCTCCTGTCTGAATATCCTCCTCTCCTGTCTGAATATCCTCCTCTCCTGCCTGTCTGAATATCCTCCCCTCCTCTCCTCTCCTGTCTGAATACCCTCCTCTCCTCTCCTGTCTGAATACCCTCCTCTCCTCTCCATGACTGAATATCCTCCTCTCCTGTCTGAATATCCTCCTCTCCTCTCCTGTCTGAATATCCTCCTCTCCTGTCTGAATATCCTCCTCTCCTGCCTGTCTGAATACCCTCCTCTCCTCTCCTGTCTGAATATCCTCCTCTCCTGTCTGAATATCATCCTCTCCTCTCCTGGCTGAATACCCTCCTCTCCTCTCCTGTCTGAATATCCTCCTCTCCTCTCCTGTCTGAATATCCTCCTCTCCTCTCCTGTCTGAATACCCTCCTCTCCTCTCCTGTCTTAATATCCTCCTCTCCTCTCCTGTCTGAATATCCTCCTCTCCTCTCCTGTCTGAATACTCTCCTCTCCTCTCCTGTCTGAATACCCTCCTCTCCTGTCTGAATACCCTCCTCTCCTCTCCTGTCTGAATACCCTCTTCTCCTCTCCTGTCTGAATACCTCCTCTCCTCTCCTGTCTGAATACCTCCTCTCCTCTCCTGTCTGAATATCCTCCTCTCCTCTCCTGTCTGAATATCCTCCTCTCCTCTCCTGTCTGCATATCCTCCTCTCCTGCCTGTCTGAATATCCTCCTCTCCTGCCTGTCTGAATACCCTCCTCTCCTCTCCTGTCTGAATACCCTCCTCTCCTGTCTGAATATCCTCCTCTCCTCTCTTGGCTGAATACCCTCCTCTCCTCTCCTGTCTGAATATCCTCCTCTCCTCTCCTGTCTGAATACCCTCCTCTCCTGTCTGAATATCCTCCTCTCCTCTCCTGTCTGAATATCCTCCTCTCCTCTCCTGTCTGAATACCCTCCTCTCCTCTCCTGTCTGAATACCCTCCTCTCCTCTCCTGTCTGAATACCCTCCTCTCCTCTCCTGTCTGAATACCCTCCTCTCCTCTCCTGTCTGAATATCCTCCTCTCCTCTCCAGTCTGAATACCCTCCTCTCCTCTCCTGTCTGAATATCCTCCTCTCCTGTCTGAATATCCTCCTCTCCTGCCTGTCTGAATATCCTCCCCTCCTCTCCTCTCCTGTCTGAATATCCTCCTCTCCTGTCTGAATATCCTCCTCTCCTGCCTGTCTGAATATCCTCCTCTCCTGCCTGTCTGAATACCCTCCTCTCCTCTCCTGTCTGAATATCCTCCTCTCCTGTCTGAATATCCTCCTCTCCTGTCTGAATATCCTCCTCTCCTGTCTGAATATCCTCCTCTCCTGTCTGAATATCCTCCTCTCTTGCCTGTCTGAATATCCTCCTCTCCTCTCCTGTCTGAATACCCTCCTCTCCTCTCCTGTCTGAATACCCTCCTCTCCTGTCTGAATACCCTCCTCTCCTCTCCTGTCCTGTCTGAATATCCTCCTCTCCTGCCTGTCTGAATATCCTCCTCTCCTGCCTGTCTGAATACCCTCCTCTCCTCTCCTGTCTGAATATCCTCCTCTCCTGTCTGAATATCCTCCTCTCCTCTCCTGTCTGAATATTCTCCTCCTCTCCTGCCTGTCTGAATATCCTCCTCTCCTGCCTGTCTGAATATCCTCCTCTCCTGCCTGTCTGAATACCCTCCTCTCCTCTCCTGTCTGAATATCCTCCTCTCCTCTCCTGTCTGAATACCCTCCTCTCCTCTCCTGTCTGAATACCCTCCTCTCCTGTCTGAATATCCTCCTCTCCTCTCCTGTCTGAATATCCTCCTCTCCTCTCCTGTCTGAATACCCTCCTCTCCTCTCCTGTCTGAATATCCTCCTCTCCTCTCCTGTCTGAATATCCTCCTCTCCTCTCCTGTCTGAATATCCTCCTCTCCTGTCTGAATACCCTCCTCTCCTCTCCTGTCTGAATATCCTCCTCTCCTGTCTGAATATCCTCCTCTCCTGCCTGTCTGAATATCCTCCCCTCCTCTCCTCTCCTGTCTGAATATCCTCCTCTCCTGTCTGAATATCCTCCTCTCCTGCCTGTCTGAATATCCTCCTCTCCTGCCTGTCTGAATACCCTCCTCTCCTCTCCTGTCTGAATATCCTCCTCTCCTGTCTGCATATCCTCCTCTCCTGTCTGAATATCCTCCTCTCCTGTCTGAATATCCTCCTCTCCTGCCTGTCTGAATATCCTCCTCTCCTCTCCTGTCTGAATACCCTCCTCTCCTGTCTGAATACCCTCCTCTCCTCTCCTCTCCTGTCTGAATATCCTCCTCTCCTGCCTGTCTGAATATCCTCCTCTCCTGCCTGTCTGAATATCCTCCTCTCCTGCCTGTCTGAATACCCTCCTCTCCTCTCCTGTCTGAATATCCTCCTCTCCTCTCCTGTCTGAATATCATCCTCTCCTCTCCAGTCTGAATATCCTCCTCTCCTGCCTGTATGAATATCCTCCTCTCCTGCCTGTCTGAATATCCTCCTCTCCTGCCTGTCTGAATACCCTCCTCTCCTCTCCTGGCTGAATATCCTCCTCTCCTCTCCTGGCTGAATACCCTCCTCTCCTCTCCTGGCTGAATACCCTCCTCTCCTCTCCTGGCTGAATACCCTCCTCTCCTCTCCTCTCCTGTCTGAATATCCTCCTCTCCTGCCTGTCTGAATATCCTCCTCTCCTGCCTGTCTGAATATCCTCCTCTCCTGCCTGTCTGAATATCCTCCTCTCCTGCCTGTCTGAATACCCTCCTCTCCTCTCCTGTCTGAATATCCTCCTCTCCTCTCCTGTCTGAATATCCTCCTCTCCTCTCCTGTCTGAATATCCTCCTCTCCTGCCTGTATGAATATCCTCCTCTCCTGCCTGTCTGAATATCCTCCTCTCCTGCCTGTCTGAATATCCTCCTCTCCTCTCCTGTCTGAATATCCTCCTCTCCTCTCCTGTCTGAATATCCTCCTCTCCTGTCTGAATATCCTCCTCTCCTCTCCTGTCTGAATATCCTCCTCTCCTGCCTGTCTGAATATCCTCCTCTCCTCGCCTGTCTGAATATCCTCCTCTCCTCGCCTGTCTGAATATCCTCCTCTCCTCTCCTGTCTGAATATCCTCCTCTCCTCGCCTGTCTGAATATCCTCATCTCCTCGCCTGTCTGAATATCCTCCTCTCCTGCCTGTCTGAATATCCTCCTCTCCTGCCTGTCTGAATAACCTCCTCTCCTGCCTGTCTGAATAACCTCCTCTCCTGCCTGTCTGAATATCCTCCTCTCCTCTCCTGTCTGAATACCCTCCTCTCCTCTCCTGTCTGAATACCCTCCTCTCCTCTCCTGTCTGAATACCCTCCTCTCCTCTCCTGTCTGAATACCCTCCTCTCCTCTCCTGTCTGAATACCCTCCTCTCCTCTCCTGTCTGAATACCCTCCTCTCCTCTCCTGTCTGAATATCCTCCTCTCCTCTCCTGTCTGAATATCCTCCTCTCCTGCCTGTCTGAATATCCTCCTCTCCTGCCTGTCTGAATATCCTCCTCTCCTGCCTGTCTGAATACCCTCCTCTCCTCTCCTGTCTGAATATCCTCCTCTCCTGTCTGAATATCCTCCTCTCCTCGCCTGTCTGAATATCCTCCTCGCCTGTCTGAATATCCTCCTCTCCTGTCTGAATACCCTCCTCTCCTGTCTGAATACCCTCCTCTCCTGTCTGAATACCCTCCTCTCCTGTCTGAATATCCTCCTCTTCTCTCCTGTCTGAATATCCTCCTCTCCTGCCAGTCTGAATATCCTCCTCTCCTGCCAGTCTGAATATCCTCCTGCTACCTGCTAGACCTGGATTCAAATACTAATTTCAAATTCATTTAGAAAAAAGGAGCTCCTACTTCATACCTTTTTGTGATTTTAATGTTTTTGTTTTTCTATTAATCACATGACCTAGAGGTGGAGGGAGAAATGGTGTTTTAATATTGTGTGTTAGTAACTTACACAGGGAATAGAGTGCCATTTTGGAGACGTATGTTTAGTGCCCCTGGGGCCGTTTGTCTTTCACCTCATTTGGAGTGTTTTTGCCTCCCAACCATGTTGGAATGAACAGCCAAACCCCTCCGATGTGTCTGGCTTCAGTTGAAGCCCGGAGCTCCACATTTTGGGGCGGAAGGTTAGCCTAGTAGTTAGAGAGTTGGGCCAGTAACCGAAAGGTTGCTAGAACGAATCCCCCGAGCTGACAAAGTTTTAAATAAAACTGTTGTTCTGCCCCTGAACAAGGCAGTTAACCTGCTGTTCCTAGGCTCTGGGCAGAGTGGGTGAACACCTTTTTATAATATATCATTGTGGACTAGAATAAAATAAATAGTATTGTTTATTTGCTATGATACTCTTGCCAACAAGTTTGACACAATTGTATGGTAGGTAATATGACTGTTGGGTTTGTTTGTGTGATGTGAAAGCAGTAGTTGTCTTGATAAGAGGGGTGGTGATTTGGAGACCCACATGTCCATGTAAAACTCTGATCATTATTTGTCCAAAACACAAGTAAATTAGAGGCAGTTTATCTAGTTTGGTGTTTTCATATACTGTATTCCTTTAGGGATAGACAACATTCTCATTGGTTTAACATCGACGTCTAATAACTAATGCAGAAAGGAGGATGATGACGAGGATGATGATGATGGGGATTCTGATTTCATCCACTATGTATGGTCTTCACGATTACCAACTGACAGGATATAATACATGGAAACACATGCATGAAGAGTACTATTCAATAGTATGTACACACATATATACACACACACACGTATATATATACACACACACACACACACGTATATATATACACACACACACACACACACACGTATATATATACACACACACACACACACACACACACGTATATATACACACACACACACACACACACACACACGTATATATATACACACACACACACACACACACACACACACACACACACCTATATATATACACACACGTATATATATACACACACACACACACACACACGTGTATATATATACACACACACACACACACACACGTATATATATACACACACACACACACACACACACACACACACACGTATATATATACACACACACACACACACACACACACACACGTATATATATACACACACACACACACACACACACACACACGTATATATATACACACACACACACACACACACACGTATATATATACACACACACACACACGTATATATATACACACACACACACACACACGTATATATATATACACACACACACACACACACACACACACACACTTCATGCAAATCTTATTGAAAGCCGTACTCTAACATGCTGCTATGGTTTTCATGCTGTGTCACTCCTCATCTCGATGCTTCCATACCACAGTAGATGTGGGTGTATAGTTAACATGGCCCAGACCTCGGTAATGTTTTCTAATTGGATAAAACTAAATGTTTTTATTCATATATTCATATATATATATAATACACAAGGAGAATCAATGATGGGTTAACATGTAAATATTGTCCCAGAGTTGATCAAAGCTCGGAGTTGTAATCGCGCGCTACTCTTTGCAAACGAGTGGAATCGTGAACCCTGTTTGTTTGTTACGTTCGCCTGCGTCCTGCAGACTCTCCTCCTGCGTCCTGCAGACTCTCCTCCTGCGTCCTGCAGACTCTCCTCCTGGGCTATCGGCACGTCCACCGCTCTGAGACGGCTCACTAGAGAAGTAGACAAAAAAAATAGAGGCGCTGCTGACAGTGGGTTTGCGAGATGCCGGACCAAAGGCAATTTTAAAACCGTCCCGTGACTCCTGCCATCGCTATATACATCCCCCCCCTAAACAAATTAAAAAACCGCTCTTGAAGAATGAGTGCACCAACTGGTAGGGCTTGTAGCTGTCTGTCAGTCAGGTGGCGATCTGCCAACAGAACTTCTATTGCAGTAAAGTTGAAGTGCTCTGGCTAGCGTTACTTATCCAGCTAGGAGGAAGTAAGAATCTAACGTTAAATCAAATGTTATTTATAACGCAGGTGTAGAAGCACGGTGGCTTGGAAAAACTCCCTAGAAAGGCCAGAACCTAGGAAGAAACCTAGAGAGGAACCAGGCTCTGAGGGGTGGCCAGTCCTCTTCTGGCTGTGCCGGGTGGAGATTATAACAGACTAGAAACCTAGAGAGGAACCAGGCTCTGAGGGGCGGCCAGTCCTCTTCTGGCTGTGCCGGGTGGAGAGGAACCAGGCTATGAGGGGTGGCCAGTCCTCTTCTGGCTGTGCCGGGTGGAGAGGAACCAGGCTATGAGGGGTGGCCAGTCCTCTTCTGGCTGTGCCGGGTGGAGATTATAACAGAACATGGCCAAGATGTTCAAATGGTGCCTACCTAAGCAAGAGCAAGTTCTACTCAATTCTCATGATAACCTTGCTTTACAGAGAGTAGGCTACTGAGGCAGACCGTGGCGAGGCAGAGCAGACCGAGAGGTTAGTTAGGTCGTTCCCAAACGTAGGGTCCCCTGAGAATCTGTACTAATCTTATCAAACAAGTTGGGAATAAAATAAATCAAATAGAATGTTGATATGGCCCATCGTCCCTAGAGGCCCATCGTCCCTAGAGGCCCATCGTCCCTAGAGGCCCATCGTCCCTAGAGGCCGACATTTAAAAACCAGACAATATAATATTACAAATTTCCTTTTGTTTTATTTTATATCGGTGGTTGTTACATCTTATCCATAACACTTGTTATTTTTTACCAATACATCACTGATATTAATACAGAGTCATAAGTCATATTCTTCTAATAATGTAACCAGGGTTACCATGCTGTATGGATACATAACAAGAACTTATGCATGGTTTCCTGGACCCACATCCTACTCCTGGACTGAAAACCACTTTGAAACGGATGGTTTCCTGGACCCACACTCTTACTCCTGGACTGAAAACCACTTTGAAACGGATGGTTACCTGGACCCGCACTCCTACTCCTGGACTGAAAACCGCTTTGAAACGGATGGTTTCCTGGACCCACACTCTTACTCCTGGACTGAAAACCGCTTTGAAACGGATGGTTACCTGGACCCGCACTCCTACTCCTGGACTGAAAACCACTTTGAAACGGATGGTTTCCTGGACCCACACTCTTACTCCTGGACTGAAAACCGCTTTGAAACGGATGGTTACCTGGACCCGCACTCCTACTCCTGGACTGAAAACCGCTTTGAAACGGATGGTTTCCTGGACCCACACTCCTACTCCTGGACTGAAAACCGCTTTGAAACGGATGGTTTCCTGGACCCACACTCCTACTCCTGGACTGAAAACCGCTTTGAAACGGATGGTTACCTGGACCCACACTCCTACTCCTGGACTGAAAACCGCTTTGAAACGGATGGTTACCTGGACCCGCACTCCTACTCCTGGACTGAAAACCGCTTTGAAACAGATGGTTTCCTGGACCCGCACTCTTACTCCTGGACTGAAAACCGCTTTGAAACGGATGGTTTCCTGGACTGAAAACCACTTAATGGAGAATCTCTATTGAATGTGCTTTTTAGTCCAGGAATAGAGTAGTATGGGCCTATTTTAGAACTGACCCTCGATCGTCTTTCATCTCACGCCCCAGTATTGAGGCCAGTAACTCTTGCGGAAACAGTCTGTCGATGATGTTATCTGTGGAGATGGGGAACCCACAGCCTGTTGAGCTTAAAGACCCATGAATTTTTGAAGAGCTCAGAGAGCTCCACTATCTCCTAGCCTGAGGCTGTATGTGAGGTATATTGCTGACTGAGACAGAACGGGGCCCTTTCACTTGTACTGAGACAGACAGAATACGAGATGCCCTTTTTTCAGTGGTTCTGTTCTCCTCGTCTCGGAGGTCACACACGTGTCAGATACAGGAAACATTGCCGTCATGGTGGCATTCAAGTGGATTATGTCGTGCTTTAACTCTGCCCTCTCCTCTCCAATAAGCTGGTCTGTTCACTAATAGTGAAAACATAATGAGAAATCAGTGAAATAATTGTTGACTACAGGAAAAGGAGGACCGAGCCCCATTCTCATTGTCGGGGCTGTAGTGGAGCAGGTTGAGAGCTTCAAGTTCCTTGGTGTCCACATCGCCAACGAACTATCATGGTCCAAACACACCAAGACAGTTGTGAAGAGGGCACAACAAAACCCATTCCCCCTCAGGAGACTGAAACGATTGGGCATGGGTCGTCAGATCCTCAAAAGGTTTTACAGCTGCACCATCGAGAGCATCATGACTGGTTACATCACTGCCTGATATGCCAACTGCTCAGCCTCCCAACGCAAGGCACTACAGAGGGTCATGCCTACGGCCCAATACATCACTGGGGCCAAGCTTCCTGCCATCCAGGATCTCTATACCAGGCGGTGTCAGAGGAAAGCCCTTAAGATTGTCAGACCCCAGCCACCCTAGTCATAGACTGTTCTCTCTGCTACCGCATGGCAAGCTGTACCGGAGCGCCAAGTCTAGGTCCAAGAGGCTCCTAAACAGATTCTACCCTCAAGCCATAAGACTCCTGAACAGCTAATCAAATGGCTACCCAGACTACTTGCATTGCCCCCCACCTCCTCCCTCCCCACGCTGCTGCGACTCTGTTTATCAATGCATAGCCACTTTAACTCTACCTACATGTACATATTACCTCGACACTGGTACCCCCTGTATATAGCCTCCACGTTGACTCTGTACCGGTACCCCCTGTATATAGCCTCCACATTGACTCTGTACCGTAATACCCTGTATAAAGCCCCGCTATTGTTATTTACTGCTGCTCTTTAATTATTATTCTTATCTCTTACTTTTTTTGTAGGTATTTTCTTAACTGCATTGTTGGTTAAGGGGCTTGTGAGTAAGGATTTCACTGTTGTATTCGGCGCATGTGACAAACGTTTTTTGAGCGAGTGCAGAGCGGTGTTGTGTGAAGTCTAGCATACCAGTCTGTGTTTTTCTCTGTTCCTGCATCACAAATAGCACCCTATTTCATAAATAGTGCACTACTTTTAACCTGAGACCCATTCAGAAGTAGTGCACTATGTAGGGAATATGTTGTCATTTGGAATGTGGAATGGGACTAGTCTAATTAAATGATTTCCAACAGTTTTTTTTTACTAGGCAAGTCAGTTAAGAACAAAATCTTATTTTCAATGACGGTCTAGGAACAGTGGGTTAACTGGTCTAGGAACAGTGGGTTAACTGGTCTAGGAACAGTGGGTTAACTGGTCTAGGAACAGTGGGTTAACTGGTCTAGGAACAGTGGGTTATAACTGCCTTGTTCAGGGGCAGAACGACAGATTTGTACCTTGTCAGCTCGGTGATTTGATCTTGCAACCTTTCGGTTAATATTTCAACGCTCTAACCACTAGGCTACCTGACGCGTGTGTGTGTTTTTGAAGGGACACATTGACACGGTGGAGGAGTTGTTGATATTGTTTTTACAATCAGAACGGAACGTTAGCATTAGAATCCCTGTACGTTCTGGAACACTAAGGCTGACAATCGGAACGTTAGCATTAGAATCCCTGTATGTTCTGGAACACTAAGGCTGACAATCGGAACGTTCGCATTAGAATCCCTGTACGTTCTGGAACACTAAGGCTGACAATCAGAATGTTCGCATTAGAATCCCTGTACGTTCTGGAACACTAAGGCTGACAATCGGAACGTTCGCACTAGAATCCCTGTACGTTCTGGAACATTAAGGCTGACAATCGGAACGTTAGCATTAGAATCCCTGTACGTTCTGGAACACTAAGGCTGACAATCGGAACGTTAGCATTAGAATCCCTGTACGTTCTGGAACACTAAGGCTGACAATCGGAACGTTAGCACTAGAATCCCTGTACGTTCTGGAACACTAAGGCTGACAATCGGAATGTTTGCATTAGAATCCCTGTATGTTCTGGAACACTAAGTCTGACAAGGATATACAGGTGTCACTACTGACCCGGGATCGATCCCAGGCTCTGTCACAACCAACCATAATCGTGAGTCCAATAGGGTGGAGCACAATTGGCCCAGCGTCGTCCGGGTTGGGGGGGGGGCTTTATTTGGCTCATCGCGCTCTAGCGACTCTTTGCTGTGGGCCGGGCGCCTGCAGCCAGACCTCGGTCGTCAGTTGAACAGCGTTTCCTCTGACACCTTGGTGCAGCTGGCTTCCGGGTTAAGGAGCACGGTTTGGCAGGTCATGTTTCTGAGGACTCATGACTCGACCTTCTCCTCTCCCGAGCCCTTTGGGGAGTTGCAGCGATGAGATAAGATCGAAATTGAATATCACAAAATTGGGGGGGAGAAATCAAATCAAATCAAATCAAATTTATTTATATAGCCCTTCGTACATCAGCTGATATCTCAAAGTGCTGTACAGAAACCCAGCCTAAAACCCCAAATAGCAAACAATGCAGGTGTAAAAGCACGGTGGCTAGGAAAAACTCCCTAGAAAGGCCAAAACCTAGGAAGAAACCTAGAGAGGAACCAGGCTATGTGGGGTGGCCAGTCCTCTTCTGGCTGTGCCGGGTAGAGATTATAACAGAACATGACCAAGATGTTCAAATGTTCATAAATGACCAGCATGGTCGAATAATAATAAGGCAGAACAGTTGAAACTGGAGCAGCAGCACAGTCAGGTGGACTGGAGACAGCAAGGAGTCATCATGTCAGGTAGTCCTGGGGCACGGTCCTAGGGCTCAGGTCCTCCGAGAGAGAGAAAGAAAGAGAGAATTAGAGAGAGCATATGTGGGGTGGCCAGTCCTCTTCTGGCTGTGCCGGGTGGAGATTATAACAGAACGTGGCCAAGATGTTCAAATGTTCATAAATGACCAGCATGGTTGAATAATAGTAAGGCAGAACAGTTGAAACTGGAGCAGCAGCATGGCCAGGTGGACTGGGGACAGCAAGGAGTCATCATAGGCCAGTTGAAACTGGAGCAGCAGCATGGCCAGGTGGACTGGGGACAGCAAGGAGTCATCATGTCAGGTAGTCCTGGGGCATGGTCCTAGGGCTCAGGTCCTCCGAGAGAGAGAAAGAAAGAGAGAAGGAGAGAATTAGAGAACGCACACTTAGATTCACACAGGACACCGAATAGGACAGGAGAAGTACTCCAGATATAACAAACTGACCCTAGCCCCCCGACACATAAACTAATGCAGCATAAATACTGGAGGCTGAGACAGGAGGGGTCAGGAGACACTGTGGCCCCATCCGAGGACACCCCCGGACAGGGCCAAACAGGAAGGATATAACCCCACCCACTTTGCCAAAGCACAGCCCCCACACCACTAGAGGGATATCTTCCTGTTTGGCAACCACCACCCCTCCTGTCTCAGCTTACTGCATCCTGAGACAAGACAAGGCCGAGTATAGCCCACAAAGATCTCCGCCACAGCTCAACCCAAGGGGGCGCCAACCCAGACAGGCCGACCACAACAGTGAATCAACCCACCCAGGTGACGCACCCCCCCAGGGACGGCATGAGAGAGCCCCAGTAAGCCAGTGACTCAGCCCCGTAACAGGGTAGAGGCAGAGAATCCCAGTGGAAAGAGGGGAATCGGCCAGGCAGAGACAGCAAGGGCGGTTCGTTGCTCCAGAGCCTTTCCGTTCACCTTCCCACTCCTGGGCCAGACTACACTCAATCATATGACCCACTGAAGAGATGAGTCTTCAGTAAAGACTTAAAGGTTGAGACCGAGTTTGCGTCTCTGACATGGGTAGGCAGACCGTTCCATAAAAATGGAGCTCTATAGGAGAAAGCCCTGCCTCCAGCTGTTTGCTTAGAAATTCTAGGGACAATTAGGAGGCCTGCGTCTTGTGACCGTAGCGTACGTGTAGGTATGTACGGCAGGACCAAATCAGAGAGATAGGTAGGAGCAAGCCCATGTAATGCTTTGTAGGTTAGCAGTAAAACCTTGAAATCAGCCCTTGCTTTGACAGGAAGCCAGTGTAGAGAGGCTAGCACTGGAGTAATATGATCAAATTTTTTGGTTCTAGTCAGGATTCTAGCAGCCGTATTCAGCACTAACTGAAGTTTATTTAGTGCTTTATCCGGGTAGCCGGAAAATAGAGCATTGCAGTAGTCTAACCTAGAAGTGACAAAAGCATGGATTAATTTTTCTGCATCATTTTTGGACAGAAAGTTTCTGATTTTTGCAATGTTACGTAGATGGAAAAAGCTGTCCTCGAAATGGTCTTGATATGTTCTTCAAAAGAGAGATCAGGGTCCAGAGTAACGCCGAGGTCCTTCACAGTTTTATTTGAGACGACTGTACAACCATTAAGATTAATTGTCAGATTCAACAGAAGATCTCTTTGTTTCTTGGGACCTAGAACAAGCATCTCTGTTTTGTCCGAGTTTAATAGTAGAAAGTTTGCAGCCATCCACTTCCTTATGTCTGAAACACATGCTTCTAGCGAGGGCAATTTTGGGGCTTCACCATGTTTCATTGAAATGTACAGCTGTGTGTCATCCGCATAGCAGTGAAAGTTTACATTATGTTTTCGAATAACATCCCCAAGAGGTAAAATATATAGTGAAAACAATAGTGGTCCTAAAACAGAACCTTGAGGAACACCGAAATTTACAGTTGATTTGTCAGAGGACAAACCATTCACAGAGACAAACTGATATCTTTCCGACAGATAAGATCTAAACCAGGCCAGAACATATCCGTGTAGACCAATTTGGGTTTCCAATCTCTCCAAAAGAATGTGGTGATCGATGGTATCAAAAGCAGCACTAAGGTCTAGGAGCACGAGGACAGATGCAGAGCCTCGGTCCGTTGCCATTAAAATGTCATTTACCACCTTCACAAGTGCCGTCTCAGTGCTATGATGGGGTCTAAAACCAGACTGAAGCATTTCGTATACATTGTTTGTCTTCAGGAAGGCAGTGAGTTGCTGCGCAACAGCCTTCTCTAAAATTTTTGAGAGGAATGGAAGATTCGATATAGGCCGATAGTTTTTTATATTTTCTGGGTCAAGGTTTGGCTTTTTCAAGAGAGGCTTTATTACTGCCACTTTTAGTGAGTTTGGTACACATCCAGTGGATAGAGAGCCGTTTATTATGTTCAACATAGGAGGGCCAAGCACAGGAAGCAGCTCTTTCAGTAGTTTAGTTGGAATAGGGTCCAGTATGCAGCTTGAAGGTTTAGAGGCCATGATTATTTTCATCATTGTGTCAAGAGATATAGTACTAAAAGACTTGAGCGTCTCTCTTGATCCTAGGTCCTGGCAGAGTTGTGCAGACTCAGGACAACTGAGGTTTGGAGGAATACGCAGGTTTAAAGAGGAGTCCGTAATTTGCTTTCTAATAATCATAATCTTTTCCTCAAAGAAGTTAATGAATTTATCACTGCTAAAGTGAAAGTCATCCTCTCTTGGGGAATGCTGCTTTTTAGTTAGCTTTGCGACAGTATCAAAAAGGAATTTCGGATTGTTCTTATTTTCCTCAATTAAGTTAGAAAAATAGGATGATCGAGCAGCAGTAAGGGCTCTTCGGTACTGCACGGTACCGTCCTTCCAAGCTAGTCGGAAGACTTCCAGTTTGGTGTGGCGCCATTTCCGTTCCAATTTTCTGGAAGCTTGCTTCAGAGCTCGGGTATTTTCTGTGTACCAGGGAGCTAGTTTCTTATGAGAATTTTTTTTAGTTTTTAGGGGTGCAACTGCATCTAGGGTATTGCGCAAGGTTAAATTGAGATCCTCAGTTAGGTGGTTAACGGATTTTTGTCCTCTGGCGTCCTTGGGTAGGCAGAGGGAGTCTGGAAGGGCATCAAGGAATCTTTGTGTTGTCTGTGAATTTATAGCACGACTTTTGATGTTCCTTGGTTGGGGTCTGAGCAGATTATTTGTTGCAATTGCAAACGTAATAAAATGGTGGTCCGATAGTCCAGGATTATGAGGAAAAAACATTAAGATCCACAACATTTATTCCATGGGACAAAACTAGGTCCAGCGTATGACTGTGACAGTGAGTGGGTCCAGAGACATGTTGGACAAAACCCACTGAGTCGATGATGGCTCCGAAAGCCTTTTGGAGTGGGTCTGTGGACTTTTCCATGTGAATATTAAAGTCACCAAAGATTAGAATATTATCTGCAATGACTACAAGGTCCGATAGGAATTCAGGGAACTCAGTGAGAAACGCTGTATATGGCCCAGGAGGCCTGTAAACAGTAGCTATAAAAAGTGATTGAGTAGGCTGCATAGATTTCATGATTAGAAGCTCAAAAGACGAAAACTTCATTTTTTTTTTTGTAAATTGAAATGTGCTATCGTAAATGTTAGCAACACCTCCGCCTTTGCGGGATGCACGGGGGATATGGTCACTAGTGTAGCCAGGAGGTGAGGCCTCATTTAACACAGTAAATTCATCAGGCTTAAGCCATGTTTCAGTCAGGCCAATCACATCAAGATTATGATCAGTGATTAGTTCATTGACTATAATTGCCTTTGAAGTAAGGGATCTAACATTAAGTAGCCCTATTTTGAGATGTGAGGTATCATGATCTCTTTCAGTAATGACAGGAATGGAGGTGGTCTTTATCCTAGTGAGATTGCTAAGGCGAACACCGCCATGTTTAGTTTTGCCCAACCTAGGTCGAGGCACAGACACGGTCTCAATGGTGATAGCTGAGCTGACTACACTGACTATGCTAGTGGCAGACTCCACTATGCTGGCAGGCTGGCTAATAGCCTGCTGCCTGGCCTGCACCCTATTTCATTGTGGAGCTAGAGGAGTTAGAGCCCTGTCTATGTTGGTAGATAAGATGAGAGCACCCCTCCAGCTAGGATGGAGTCCGTCACTCCTCAGCAGGTCAGGCTTGGTCCTGTTTGTGGGTGAGTCCCAGAAAGAGGGCCAATTATCTACAAATTCTATCTTTTGGGAGGGGCAGAAAACAGTTTTCAACCAGCGATTGAGTTGTGAGACTCTGCTGTAGAGCTCATCACTCCCCCCTAACTGGGAGGGGGCCAGAGACAATTACTCGATGCCGACACATCTTTCTAGCTGATATGCACGCAGAAGCTATGTTGCGCTTGGTGATCTCTGACTGTTTCATCCTAACATCGTTGGTGCCGACGTGGATAACAATATCTCTATACTCTCTACACTCGCCAGTTTTAGCTTTAGCCAGCACCATCTTCAGATTAGCCTTAACGTCGGTAGCCCTGCCCCGGGTAAACAGTGTATGATCGCTGGATGATTCGCTTTAAGTCTAATACTGCGGGTAATGGAGTCGCCAATGACTAGAGTTTTCAATTTGTCAGAGCTAATGGTGGGAAGCTTCGGCGTCTCAGACCCCGTAACGGGAGGAGTAGAGACCAGAGAAGACTCGGCCTCTGACACCGACCCGCTGCTTAATGGGGAAAACCGGTTGAAAGTTTCTGTCGGCTGAATGAGCGACACCGGTTGAGCGTTCCTACAGCATTTCCTTCCAGAAACCGTGAGAAAATTGTCCGGCTGCGGGGACTGTGCCAGGGGATTTATACTACTATCTGTACTTACTGGTGGCACAGACGCTGTTTCATCCTTTCCTACACTAAAATTACCCTTGCCTAACGATTGCGTCTGAAGCTGGGCTTGCAGTACAGCTATCCTCGCCGTAAGGCGAGCACAGCGGCTGCAATTAGAAGGCATCATGTTAATGTTACTACTTAGCTTCGGCTGTTGGAGGTCCTGACGAATCGTGTCCAGATAAAGCGTCCGGAGTGAAAAAGTTGAGGAAAAAATAAATAAATATATGAACGGTAATTAAAAAGTGAAAACCGTAAAGTTGTCAGGTAGCAAAATAGGCAAAATAGGTTGGCAACAAAACGCGAGAAAGGGGGTTAATAAAATGAATAAAGGTAATTTAGCTATCGATCAGTAAGTCCCACCCTCACTGGGGGAATAGCATCTCAGCGTCTCCAAATGAGAAGTGTGATGGTGTATAGAGATGAATGGTACCTCTGAACCATTCAGTTGCCTGAGCTCAAAATAATCTCTCTCAATTTAATTTACATTTAAAGGGCTTTATTGGCATGGGAAACATATGTTTACATTGCCAAAGCAATCTGTATCTTTCTCTCTCATTGAGGGGAGAGGAATAGAACAGGAGAGGAGAGGATGTACTGACTGTCTGCTACACTGGTAGAGAAACAGGGTAGAGGTCTGTAGGTAGAGATGTACAGGGCTGATGGTAGTGATGTACAGGGCTGATGGTAGAGGTCTGTAGGTAGAGATGTACAGGGCTGATGGTAGAGGTCTGTAGGTAGAGATGTACAGGGCTGATGGTAGAAGTCTGTAGGTAGAGATGTACAGGGCTGATGGTAGAGGTCTGATGTCTGTAGGTAGAGATGTACAGGGCTGATGGTAGAGGTCTGTAGGTAGAGATGTACAGGGCTGATGGTAGAGGTCTGTAGGTAGAGATGTACCGGGCTGATGGTAGAGATGTACAGGGCTGATGGTAGAGGTCTGTAGGTAGAGATGTGCAGGGCTGATGGTAGAGGTCTGTAGGTAGAGATGTACAGGGCTGATGGTAGAGGTCCGTAGGTAGAGATGTGCAGGGCTGATGGTAGAGGTCTGTAGGTAGAGATGTACAGGGCTGATGGTAGAGGTCTGTAGGTAGTTATATGCAGGGCTGATGGTAGAGGTCTGTAGGTAGAGATGTACAGGGTTGATGGTAGAGGTCTGTAGGTAGAGATGTACAGGGCTGATGGTAGAGGTCTGTAGGTAGTTATATGCAGGGCTGATGGTAGAGGTCTGTAGGTAGAGATGTACAGGGCTGATGGTAGAGGTCTGTAGGTAGTGATATGCAGGGCTGATGGTAGAGGTCTGTAGGTAGTGATATGCAGGGCTGATGGTAGAGGTCTGTAGGTAGAGATGTACAGGGCTGATGGTAGAGGTCTGTAGGTAGTGATATGCAGGGCTGATGGTAGAGGTCTGTAGTTAGTGATGTACAGGGCTGATGGTAGAGGTCTGTAGGTAGAGATGTACAGGGCTGATGGTAGAGGTCTGTAGGTAGAGATGTACAGGGCTGATGGTAGAGGTCTGTAGATAGAGATATGCAGGGCTGATGGTAGAGGTCTGTAGGTAGTGATGTACAGGGCTGATGGTAGAGGTCTGTAGGTAGTGATATGCAGGGCTGATGGTAGAGGTCTGTAGGTAGAGATGTACAGGGCTGATGGTAGAAGTCTGTAGGTAGAGA
>NC_088410.1:97421683-97511683 GCF_034236695.1 Oncorhynchus nerka | reverse complement strand
CAATGTGGTACCAGGTTGTAACAAGGCTATATAGGAGTACTTGGTACTAAGTCAATGTGGTACAAGGTTGTAACAAGGCTATATATGAGTACTTGGTACTAAGTCAATGTGGTACAAGGTTGTAACAAGGCTATATAGGAGTACTTGGTACTAAGTCAATGTGGTACAAGGTTGTAACAAGGCTATATAGAAGGTGTACCAGTACTGAGTCAATGTGGTACCAGGTTGTAACAAGGCTATATAGGAGTACTTGGTACTAAGTCAATGTGGTACAAGGTTGTAACAAGGCTATATAGGAGTACTTGGTACTAAGTCAATGTGGTACCAGGTTGTAACAAGGCTATATAGGAGTACTTGGTACTAAGTCAATGTGGTACAAGGTTGTAACAAGGCTATATAGGAGTACTTGGTACTAAGTCAATGTGGTACAAGGTTGTAACAAGGCTATATAGAAGGTGTACAAGTACTGAGTCAATGTGGTACCAGGTTGTAACAAGGCTATATAGGAGTACTTGGTACTAAGTCAATGTGGTACAAGGTTGTAACAAGGCTATATAGGGGTACTGAGTCAATGTGCAGGGGTACCAGGTTGTAACAAGGCTATATAGGGGTACTGAGTCAATGTGGTACCAGGTTGTAACAAGGCTATATAGAAGGTGTACCAGTACTGAGTCAATGTGGTACCAGGTTGTAACAAGGCTATATAGGAGGAGGACCGGTACTGAGTCAATGTGGTACCAGGTTGTAACAAGGCTATATAGGGGTACTGAGTCAATGTGGTACCAGGTTGTAACAAGGCTATATAGAAGGTGTACCAGTACTGAGTCAATGTGGTACCAGGTTGTAACAAGGCTATATAGGAGGAGGACCGGTACTGAGTCAATGTGGTACCAGGTTGTAACAAGGCTATATAGGAGTACTTGGTACTAAGTCAATGTGGTACCAGGTTGTAACAAGGCTATATAGGGGTACTGAGTCAATGTGCAGGGGTACCAGGTTGTAACAAGGCTATATAGGGGTACTGAGTCAATGTGGTACCAGGTTGTAACAAGGCTATATAGAAGGTGTACCAGTACTGAGTCAATGTGGTACCAGGTTGTAACAAGGCTATATAGGAGGAGGACCGGTACTGAGTCAATGTGGTACCAGGTTGTAACAAGGCTATATAGGGGTACTGAGTCAATGTGCAGGGGTACGGGTCAGTTGAACTAATTGAGGTAATATGTACATGTTGGTAGGGGTAAAAGTGACTAGGCAATCAGGATAGACAAACAAAGTAGCAGCTGTGTGTGTGTCAGTGTGCGGATACAGTCCAGTGAATGTGTTTCTAGAGCCCTGTGGTGTTGTTGTGGGGATACAGTCAGGTGAGTGTGTTTCTAGAGCCCTGTGGTGTTGTTGTGGGGATACAGTCCAGTGAGTGTGTTTCTAGAGCCCTGTGGTGTTGTTGTGGGGATACAGTCCAGTGAGTGTGTTTCTAGAGCCCTGTGGTGTTGTTGTGGGGATACAGTCCAGTGAGTGTGTTTCTAGAGCCCTGTGGTGTTGTTGTGGGGATACAGTCCAGTGAGTGTGTTTCTAGAGCCCTGTGTTGTGGTGGTGTGGATACAGTCCAGTGAGTGTGTTTCTAGAGCCCTGTGTTGTGGTGGGGATACAGTCCAGTGAGTGTGTTTCTAGAGCCCTGTGGTGTTGTTGTGGGGATACAGTCCAGTGAGTGTGTTTCTAGAGCCCTGTGTTGTGGTGGTGTGTGGATACAGTCCAGTGAGTGTGTTTCTAGAGCCCTGTGTTGTGGTGGTGGGGATACAGTCCAGTGAGTGTGTTTCTAGAGCCCTGTGTTGTGGTGGTGTGGATACAGTCCAGTGAGTGTGTTTCTAGAGCCCTGTGGTGTTGTTGTGGGGATACAGTCAGGTGAGTGTGTTTCTAGAGCCCTGTGGTGTTGTGGAGGTTTCTGTCACCACTATGGAACGTCTCCTCCTACATCGAGGACAGCACTCCTCGGTGTTAGACAGATGCAGCACTGGATTGGCCTGCAGGGTCTGCAGGGGAAACACTGGATTGGCCTGCAGGGTCTGCAGGGGAAACTCAACGCACTGTGCTGACCACTCTGTCTTCCATTCCATGTACCAGAATGCTGCTATTGATGAGGACATTAATACACACTGATGGGGCTTGGAGTTGAGGTTGCCACTTTCTGCAATGTCTGTGTCTCTCTGTCTCTGTCTCTGTCTGTCTCTCTGTCTGTCTCGGTCTGTCTCGGTCTGTCTCTGTCTGTCTCTGTCTGTCTCTGTCTCGGTCTGTCTCGGTCTGTCTCTGTCTCGGTCTGTCTCGGTCTGTCTCTGTCTCGGTCTGTCTCTGTCTCGGTCTGTCTCTGTCTCGGTCTGTCTCTGTCTCGGTCTGTCTCGGTCTGTCTCTGTCTGTCTCTGTCTCTGTCTCGGTCTGTCTCTGTCTCGGTCTGTCTCGGTCTGTCTCGGTCTGTCTCGGTCTGTCTCGGTCTGTCTGTCTCTGTCTGTCTGTCTCGGTCTCTGTCGGTCTGTCTCTGTCGGTCTGTCTCTGTCTCGGTCTGTCTCTGTCTCTGTCTGTCTCGGTCTGTCTCTGTCTCTGTCTCTGTCTCTGTCTCGGTCTGTCTCTGTCTCGGTCTGTCTCTGTCTCGGTCTGTCTCGGTCTGTCTCGGTCTGTCTCGGTCTGTCTCTGTCTCGGTCTGTCTCTGTCTCGGTCTGTCTCTGTCTCGGTCTGTCTCGGTCTGTCTCGGTCTGTCTCGGTCTGTCTCTGTCTGTCTCGGTCTCGGTCTGTCTGTCTCTGTCTGTCTGTCTCGGTCTCGGTCTGTCTATCTCGGTCTGTCTGTCCTCTTCCATACCTGTTGATGAGATACTATACCTAGCGGTAAATGTGCGTGAGGTTTGTAGTCCTGACAACATCACCAGACTGCACTTCTCTTTTTCTAATGTGTAGTTGGATTATCCTCGCAGTGTAAAGTCTTCATTGATCTGTATAAGGAAGTCTGACAGGCCATTTTAAACAGTACTGTATATTGTAAAGTCTTCATTGATCTGTATAAGGAAGTCTGACAGACCATTTTAAACAGTACTGTATATTGTAAAGTCTTCATTGCTCTGTATAAGGAAGTCTGACAGGCCATTTTAAACAGTACTGTATATTGTAAAGTCTTCATTGCTCTGTATAAGGAAGTCTGACAGGCCATTTTAAACAGTACTGTATATTGTAAAGTCTTCATTGCTCTGTATAAGGAAGTCTGACAGGCCATTTTAAACAGTACTGTATATTGTAAAGTCTTCATTGATCTGTATAAGGAAGTCTGACAGGCCATTTTAAACAGTACTGTATATTGTAAAGTCTTCATTGATCTGTATAAGGAAGTCTGACAGGCCATTTTAAACAGTACTGTATATTGTAAAGTCTTCATTGATCTGTATAAGGAAGTCTGACAGGCCATTTTAAACAGTACTGTATATTGTAAAGTCTTCATTGATCTGTATAAGGAAGTCTGACAGGCCATTTTAAACAGTACTGTATATTGTAAAGTCTTCATTGCTCTGTATAAGGAAGTCTGACAGGCCATTTTAAACAGTACTGTATATTGTAAAGTCTTCATTGCTCTGTATAAGGAAGTCTGACAGGCCATTTTAAACAGTACTGTATATTGTAAAGTCTTCATTGATCTGTATAAGGAAGTCTGACAGGCCATTTTAAACAGTACTGTATATTGTAAAGTCTTCATTGATCTGTATAAGGAAGTCTGACAGGCCATTTTAAACAGTACTGTATATTGTAAAGTCTTCATTGATCTGTATAAGGAAGTCTGACAGGCCATTTTAAACAGTACTGTATATTGTAAAGTCTTCATTGATCTGTATAAGGAAGTCTGACAGGCCATTTTAAACAGTACTGTATATTGTAAAGTCTTCATTGCTCTGTATAAGGAAGTCTGACAGGCCATTTTAAACAGTACTGTATATTGTAAAGTCTTCATTGCTCTGTATAAGGAAGTCTGACAGGCCATTTTAAACAGTACTGTATATTGTAAAGTCTTCATTATCTCTGACAGGCCATTTTAAACAGTTGTAAAGTCTTCATTGATCTGTATAAGGAAGTCTGACAGGCCATTTTAAACAGTACTGTATATTGTAAAGTCTTCATTGCTCTGTATAAGGAAGTCTGACAGGCCATTTTAAACAGTACTGTATATTGTAAAGTCTTCATTGATCTGTATAAGGAAGTCTGACAGGCCATTTTAAACAGTACTGTATATTGTAAAGTCTTCATTGATCTGTATAAGGAAGTCTGACAGGCCATTTTAAACAGTACTGTATATTGTAAAGTCTTCATTGATCTGTATAAGGAAGTCTGAGGCCATTTTAAACAGTACTGTATATTGTAAAGTCTTCATTGATCTGTATAAGGAAGTCTGACAGGCCATTTTAAACAGTACTGTATATTGTAAAGTCTTCATTGCTCTGTATAAGGAAGTCTGACAGGCCATTTTAAACAGTACTGTATATTGTAAAGTCTTCATTGATCTGTATAAGGAAGTCTGACAGGCCATTTTAAACAGTACTGTATATTGTAAAGTCTTCATTGATCTGTATAAGGAAGTCTGACAGGCCATTTTAAACAGTACTGTATATTGTAAAGTCTTCATTGATCTGTATAAGGAAGTCTGACAGGCCATTTTAAACAGTACTGTATATTGTAAAGTCTTCATTGATCTGTATAAGGAAGTCTGACAGGCCATTTTAAACAGTACTGTATATTGTAAAGTCTTCATTGATCTGTATAAGGAAGTCTGACAGGCCATTTTAAACAGTACTGTATATTGTAAAGTCTTCATTGATCTGTATAAGGAAGTCTGACAGGCCATTTTAAACAGTACTGTATATTGTAAAGTCTTCATTGATCTGTATAAGGAAGTCTGACAGGCCATTTTAAACAGTACTGTATATTGTAAAGTCTTCATTGATCTGTATAAGGAAGTCTGACAGGCCATTTTAAACAGTACTGTATATTGTAAAGTCTTCATTGATCTGTATAAGGAAGTCTGACAGGCCATTTTAAACAGTACTGTATATTGTAAAGTCTTCATTGCTCTGTATAAGGAAGTCTGACAGGCCATTTTAAACAGTACTGTATATTGTAAAGTCTTCATTGATCTGTATAAGGAAGTCTGACAGGCCATTTTAAACAGTACTGTATATTGTAAAGTCTTCATTGCTCTGTATAAGGAAGTCTGACAGGCCATTTTAAACAGTACTGTATATTGTAAAGTCTTCATTGCTCTGTATAAGGAAGTCTGACAGGCCATTTTAAACAGTACTGTATATTGTAAAGTCTTCATTGCTCTGTATAAGGAAGTCTGACAGGCCATTTTAAACAGTACTGTATATTGTAAAGTCTTCATTGATCTGTATAAGGAAGTCTGACAGGCCATTTTAAACAGTACTGTATATTGTAAAGTCTTCATTGCTCTGTATAAGGAAGTCTGACAGGCCATTTTAAACAGTACTGTATATTGTAAAGTCTTCATTGCTCTGTATAAGGAAGTCTGACAGGCCATTTTAAACAGTACTGTATATTGTAAAGTCTTCATTGCTCTGTATAAGGAAGTCTGACAGGCCATTTTAAACAGTACTGTATATTGTAAAGTCTTCATTGATCTGTATAAGGAAGTCTGACAGGCCATTTTAAACAGTACTGTATATTGTAAAGTCTTCATTGCTCTGTATAAGGAAGTCTGACAGGCCATTTTAAACAGTACTGTATATTGTAAAGTCTTCATTGATCTGTATAAGGAAGTCTGACAGGCCATTTTAAACAGTACTGTATATTGTAAAGTCTTCATTGATCTGTATAAGGAAGTCTGACAGGCCATTTTAAACAGTACTGTATATTGTAAAGTCTTCATTGATCTGTATAAGGAAGTCTGACAGGCCATTTTAAACAGTACTGTATATTGTAAAGTCTTCATTGATCTGTATAAGGAAGTCTGACAGGCCATTTTAAACAGTACTGTATATTGTAAAGTCTTCATTGCTCTGTATAAGGAAGTCTGACAGGCCATTTTAAACAGTACTGTATATTGTAAAGTCTTCATTGCTCTGTATAAGGAAGTCTGACAGGCCATTTTAAACAGTACTGTATATTGTAAAGTCTTCATTGATCTGTATAAGGAAGTCTGACAGGCCATTTTAAACAGTACTGTATATTGTAAAGTCTTCATTGATCTGTATAAGGAAGTCTGACAGGCCATTTTAAACAGTACTGTATATTGTAAAGTCTTCATTGCTCTGTATAAGGAAGTCTGACAGGCCATTTTAAACAGTACTGTATATTGTAAAGTCTTCATTGATCTGTATAAGGAAGTCTGACAGGCCATTTTAAACAGTACTGTATATTGTAAAGTCTTCATTGCTCTGTATAAGGAAGTCTGACAGGCCATTTTAAACAGTACTGTATATTGTAAAGTCTTCATTGCTCTGTATAAGGAAGTCTGACAGGCCATTTTAAACAGTACTGTATATTGTAAAGTCTTCATTGATCTGTATAAGGAAGTCTGACAGGCCATTTTAAACAGTACTGTATATTGTAAAGTCTTCATTGCTCTGTATAAGGAAGTCTGACAGGCCATTTTAAACAGTACTGTATATTGTAAAGTCTTCATTGATCTGTATAAGTCTGACAGGCCATTTTAAACAGTACTGTATATTGTAAAGTCTTCATTGATCTGTATAAGGAAGTCTGACAGGCCATTTTAAACAGTACTGTATATTGTAAAGTCTTCATTGATCTGTATAAGGAAGTCTGACAGGCCATTTTAAACAGTACTGTATATTGTAAAGTCTTCATTGATCTGTATAAGGAAGTCTGACAGGCCATTTTAAACAGTACTGTATATTGTAAAGTCTTCATTGATCTGTATAAGGTCTGACAGGCCATTTTAAACAGTACTGTATATTGTAAAGTCTTCATTGATCTGTATAAGGAAGTCTGACAGGCCATTTTAAACAGTACTGTATATTGTAAAGTCTTCATTGATCTGTATAAGGAAGTCTGACAGGCCATTTTAAACAGTACTGTATATTGTAAAGTCTTCATTGATCTGTATAAGGAAGTCTGACAGGCCATTTTAAACAGTACTGTATATTGTAAAGTCTTCATTGATCTGTATAAGGAAGTCTGACAGGCCATTTTAAACAGTACTGTATATTGTAAAGTCTTCATTGATCTGTATAAGGAAGTCTGACAGGCCATTTTAAACAGTACTGTATATTGTAAAGTCTTCATTGCTCTGTATAAGGAAGTCTGACAGGCCATTTTAAACAGTACTGTATATTGTAAAGTCTTCATTGATCTGTATAAGGAAGTCTGACAGGCCATTTTAAACAGTACTGTATATTGTAAAGTCTTCATTGCTCTGTATAAGGAAGTCTGACAGGCCATTTTAAACAGTACTGTATATTGTAAAGTCTTCATTGCTCTGTATAAGGAAGTCTGACAGGCCATTTTAAACAGTACTGTATATTGTAAAGTCTTCATTGATCTGTATAAGGAAGTCTGACAGGCCATTTTAAACAGTACTGTATATTGTAAAGTCTTCATTGCTCTGTATAAGGAAGTCTGACAGGCCATTTTAAACAGTACTGTATATTGTAAAGTCTTCATTGCTCTGTATAAGGAAGTCTGACAGACCATTTTAAACAGTACTGTATATTGTAAAGTCTTCATTGCTCTGTATAAGGAAGTCTGACAGGCCATTTTAAACAGTACTGTATATTGTAAAGTCTTCATTGCTCTGTATAAGGAAGTCTGACAGGCCATTTTAAACAGTACTGTATATTGTAAAGTCTTCATTGCTCTGTATAAGGAAGTCTGACAGGCCATTTTAAACAGTACTGTATATTGTAAAGTCTTCATTGATCTGTATAAGGAAGTCTGACAGGCCATTTTAAACAGTACTGTATATTGTAAAGTCTTCATTGATCTGTATAAGGAAGTCTGACAGGCCATTTTAAACAGTACTGTATATTGTAAAGTCTTCATTGATCTGTATAAGGAAGTCTGACAGGCCATTTTAAACAGTACTGTATATTGTAAAGTCTTCATTGATCTGTATAAGGAAGTCTGACAGGCCATTTTAAACAGTACTTATATTGTAAAGTCTTCATTGCTCTGTAAAGGAAGTCTGAGGCCATTTTAAACAGTACTGTATATTGTAAAGTCTTCATTGCTCTGTATAAGGAAGTCTGACAGGCCATTTTAAACAGTACTGTATATTGTAAAGTCTTCATTGATCTGTATAAGGAAGTCTGACAGGCCATTTTAAACAGTACTGTATATTGTAAAGTCTTCATTGATCTGTATAAGGAAGTCTGACAGGCCATTTTAAACAGTACTGTATATTGTAAAGTCTTCATTGCTCTGTATAAGGAAGTCTGACAGGCCATTTTAAACAGTACTGTATATTGTAAAGTCTTCATTGATCTGTATAAGGAAGTCTGACAGGCCATTTTAAACAGTACTGTATATTGTAAAGTCTTCATTGCTCTGTATAAGGAAGTCTGACAGGCCATTTTAAACAGTACTGTATATTGTAAAGTCTTCATTGCTCTGTATAAGGAAGTCTGACAGGCCATTTTAAACAGTACTGTATATTGTAAAGTCTTCATTGATCTGTATAAGGAAGTCTGACAGACCATTTTAAACAGTACTGTACATGTGTCACGTTTCAGGAAGCTATGCGTAGGGTTGGCTCTTTGGGACTTCACTGAAATATATGCAAATTAATATTAATACCATTTAAATGTAGATGTTTTTTATTTTTATTGGATATATTTACCATATCGTATGGAGACAGAAAAATAAAACTTGTACCTTTTTTAATTTAATATAATTTAATCCTATTATAAGTAGACATACACTACTGTTAAAATGTTTGGGGTCATGTAGAAATGTCCTTGTTTTTGAAAGAAAATATTTTTTGTTTTTGTTTAGTAAAGTAACATCAATTTATAAAAAATACAGTGTAGATATTCTTAATGTTGTAAATGACTATTGTAGCTGGAAACGGATGATTTCTTTATGGAATATCTACATAGGTGTACAGAGACCCATTATCAGCAACCATCACTCCTGTGTTCCAATGGCACGTTGTGTTAGCTAATCCAAGTTTATCATTTTAAAAGGCTAATTGATCATTAGAAAAACCATTTTGCAATTATGTTAACACAGCTGAAACTTTTGTTCTGATTCCTGTTTCTTTCCCGCCTTTAGACTAGTTGAGTATCTGGAACATCAGCATTTGTGGGTTCGATTAAATCAAATCAAATCAAATGTATTTATATAGCCCTTCGTACATCAGCTGATATCTCAAAGTGCTGTACAAAAACCCAGCCTAAAACCCCAAACAGCAAACAATGCAGGTGTAAAAGCACGGTGGCTAGGAAAAACTCCCTAGAAAGGCCAAAACCTAGGAAGAAACCTAGAGAGGAACCAGGCTATGTGGGGTGGCCAGTCCTCTTCTGGCTGTGCCGGGTAGAGATTATGACAGAACATGACCAAGATGTTCAAATGTTCATAAATGACCAGCATGGTCGAATAATAATAAGGCAGAACAGTTGAAACTGGAGCAGCAGCACAGTCAGGTGGACTGGGGACAGCAAGGAGTCATCATGTCAGGTAGTCCTGGGGCACGGTCCTAGGGCTCAGGTCCTCCGAAAGAGAGAATTAGAGAGAGCATATGTGGGGTGGCAAGTCCTCTTCTGGCTGTGCCGGGTGGAGATTATAACAGAACGTGGCCAAGATGTTCAAATGTTCATAAATGACCAGCATGGTTGAATAATAGTAAGGCAGAACAGTTGAAACTGGAGCAGCAGCATGGCCAGGTGGACTGGGGACAGCAAGGAGTCATCATGTCAGGTAGTCCTGGGACATGGTCCTAGGGCCCAGGCCAGTTGAAACTGGAGCAGCAGCATGGCCAGGTGGACTGGGGACAGCAAGGAGTCATCATGTCAGGTAGTCCTGGGGCATGGTCCTAGGGCTCAGGTCCTCCGAGAGAGAGAAAGAAAGAGAGAAGGAGAGAATTAGAGAACGCACACTTAGATTCACACAGGACACCGAATAGGACAGGAGAAGTACTCCAGATATAACAAACTGACCCTAGCCCCCCGACACATAAACTAATGCAGCATAAATACTGGAGGCTGAGACAGGAGGGGTCAGGAGACACTGTGGCCCCATCCGAGGACACCCCCGGACAGGGCCAAACGGGAAGGATATAACCCCACCCACTTTGCCAAAGCACAGCCCCCACACCACTAGAGGGATATCTTCAACCACCAACTTACCATCCTGAGACAAGGCCGAGTATAGCCCACAAAGATCTCCGCCACGGCACAACCCAAGGGGGCGCCAACCCAGACAGGCTGACCACAACAGTGAATCAACCCACCCAGGTGACGCACCCCCCCAGGGACGGCATGAGAGAGCCCCAGTAAGCCAGTGGCTCAGCCCCCGTAACAGGGTAGAGGCAGAGAATCCCAGTGGAAAGAGGGGAATCGGCCAGGCAGAGACAGCAAGGGCGGTTCGTTGCTCCAGAGCCTTTCCGTTCACCTTCCCACTCCTGGGCCAGACTACACTCAATCATATGACCCACTGAAGAGATGAGTCTTCAGTAAAGACTTAAAGGTTGAGACCGAGTTTGCGTCTCTGACATGGGTAGGCAGACCGTTCCATAAAAATGGAGCTCTATAGGAGAAAGCCCTGCCTCCAGCTGTTTGCTTAGAAATTCTAGGGACAATTAGGAGGCCTGCGTCTTGTGACCGTAGCGTACGTGTAGGTATGTACGGCAGGACCAAATCAGAGAGATAGGTAGGAGCAAGCCCATGTAATGCTTTGTAGGTTAGCAGTAAAACCTTGAAATCAGCCCTTGCTTTGACAGGAAGCCAGTGTAGAGAGGCTAGCACTGGAGTAATATGATCAATTTTTTTGGTTCTAGTCAGGATTCTAGCAGCCGTATTCAGCACTAACTGAAGTTTATTTAGTGCTTTATCCGGGTAGCCGGAAAATAGAGCATTGCAGTAGTCTAACCTAGAAGTGACAAAAGCATGGATTAATTTTTCTGCATCATTTTTGGACAGAAAGTTTCTGATTTTTGCAATGTTACGTAGATGGAAAAAGCTGTCCTCGAAATGGTCTTGATATGTTCTTCAAAAGAGAGATCAGGGTCCAGAGTAACGCCGAGGTCCTTCACAGTTTTATTTGAGACGACTGTACAACCATTAAGATTAATTGTCAGATTCAACAGAAGATCTCTTTGTTTCTTGGGACCTAGAACAAGCATCTCTGTTTTGTCCGAGTTTAATTGTAGAAAGTTTGCAGCCATCCACTTCCTTATGTCTGAAACACATGCTTCTAGCGAGGGCAATTTTGGGGCTTCACCATGTTTCATTGAAATGTACAGCTGTGTGTCATCCGCATAGCAGTGAAAGTTTACATTATGTTTTCGAATAACATCCCCAAGAGGTAAAATATATAGTGAAAACAATAGTGGTCCTAAAACAGAACCTTGAGGAACACCGACATTTACAGTTGATTTGTCAGAGGACAAACCATTCACAGAGACAAACTGATATCTTTCCGACAGATAAGATCTAAACCAGGCCAGAACATGTCCGTGTAGACCAATTTGGGTTTCCAATCTCTCCAAAAGAATGTGGTGATCGATGGTATCAAAAGCAGCACTAAGGTCTAGGAGCACGAGGACAGATGCAGAGCCTCGGTCCGTTGCCATTAAAATGTCATTTACCACCTTCACAAGTGCCGTCTCAGTGCTATGATGGGGTCTAAAACCAGACTGAAGCATTTCGTATACATTGTTTGTCTTCAGGAAGGCAGTGAGTTGCTGCGCAACAGCCTTCTCTAAAATTTTTGAGAGGAATGGAAGATTCGATATAGGCCGATAGTTTTTATATTTTCTGGGTCAAGGTTTGGCTTTTTCAAGAGAGGCTTTATTACTGCCACTTTTAGTGAGTTTGGTACACATCCAGTGGATAGAGAGCCGTTTATTATGTTCAACATAGGAGGGCCAAGCACAGGAAGCAGCTCTTTCAGTAGTTTAGTTGGAATAGGGTCCAGTATGCAGCTTGAAGGTTTAGAGGCCATGATTATTTTCATCATTGTGTCAAGAGATATAGTACTAAAAGACTTGAGCGTCTCTCTTGATCCTAGGTCCTGGCAGAGTTGTGCAGACTCAGGACAACTGAGGTTTGGAGGAATACGCAGGTTTAAAGAGGAGTCCGTAATTTGCTTTCTAATAATCATAATCTTTTCCTCAAAGAAGTTCATGAATTTATCACTGCTAAAGTGAAAGTCATCCTCTCTTGGGAATGCTGCTTTTTAGTTAGCTTTGCGACAGTATCAAAAAGGAATTTCGGATTGTTCTTATTTTCCTCAATTAAGTTAGAAAAATAGGATGATCGAGCAGCAGTAAGGGCTCTTCGGTACTGCACGGTACCGTCCTTCCAAGCTAGTCGGAAGACTTCCAGTTTGGTGTGGCGCCATTTCCGTTCCAATTTTCTGGAAGCTTGCTTCAGAGCTCGGGTATTTTCTGTGTACCAGGGAGCTAGTTTCTTATGAGAATTTTTTTTAGTTTTTAGGGGTGCAACTGCATCTAGGGTATTGCGCAAGGTTAAATTGAGATCCTCAGTTAGGTGGTTAACGGATTTTTGTCCTCTGGCGTCCTTGGGTAGGCAGAGGGAGTCTGGAAGGGCATCAAGGAATCTTTGTGTTGTCTGTGAATTTATAGCACGACTTTTGATGTTCCTTGGTTGGGGTCTGAGCAGATTATTTGTTGCAATTGCAAACATAATAAAATGGTGGTCCGATAGTCCTGGATTATGAGGAAAAAACATTAAGATCCACAACATTTATTCCATGGGACAAAACTAGGTCCAGCGTATGACTGTGACAGTGAGTGGGTCCAGAGACATGTTGGACAAAACCCACTGAGTCGATGATGGCTCCGAAAGCCTTTTGGAGTGGGTCTGTGGACTTTTCCAATGTGAATATTAAAGTCACCAAAGATTAGAATATTATCTGCAATGACTACAAGGTCCGATAGGAATTCAGGGAACTCAGTGAGAAACGCTGTATATGGCCCAGGAGGCCTGTAAACAGTAGCTATAAAAAGTGATTGAGTAGACTGCATAGATTTCATGATTAGAAGCTCAAAAGACGAAAACTTCATTTTTTTTTTGTAAATTGAAATTTGCTATAGTAAATGTTAGCAACACCTCCGCCTTTGCGGGATGCACGGGGGATATGGTCACTAGTGTAGCCAGGAGGTGAGGCCTCATTTAACACAGTAAATTCATCAGGCTTAAGCCATGTTTCAGTCAGGCCAATCACTTCAAGATTATGATCAGTGATTAGTTCATTGACTATAATTGCCTTTGAAGTAAGGGATCTAACATTAAGTAGCCCTATTTTGAGATGTGAGGTATCATGATCTCTTTCAGTAATGACAGGAATGGAGGTGGTCTTTATCCTAGTGAGATTGCTAAGGCGAACACTGCCATGTTTAGTTTTGCCCAACCTAGGTCGAGGCACAGACACGGTCTCAATGGTGATAGCTGAGCTGACTACACTGACTATGCTAGTGGCAGACTCCACTATGCTGGCAGGCTGGCTAATAGCCTGCTGCCTGGCCTGCACCCTATTTCATTGTGGAGCTAGAGGAGTTAGAGCCCTGTCTATGTTGGTAGATAAGATGAGAGCACCCCTCCAGCTAGGATGGAGTCCGTCACTCCTCAGCAGGTCAGGCTTGGTCCTGTTTGTGGGTGAGTCCCAGAAAGAGGGCCAATTATCTACAAATTCTATCTTTTGGGAGGGGCAGAAAACAGTTTTCAACCAGCGATTGAGTTGTGAGGCTCATCACTCCCCCTAACTGGGAGGGGGCCAGAGACAATTACTCGATGCCGACACATCTTTCTAGCTGATATGCACGCAGAAGCTATGTTGCGCTTGGTGATCTCTGACTGTTTCATCCTAACATCGTTGGTGCCGACGTGGATAACAATATCTCTATACTCTCTACACTCGCCAGTTTTAGCTTTAGCCAGCACCATCTTCAGATTAGCCTTAACGTCGGTAGCCCTGCCTCCGGGTAAACAGTGTATGATCGCTGGATGATTCGCTTTAAGTCTAATACTGCGGGTAATGGAGTCGCCAATGACTAGAGTTTTCAATTTGTCAGAGCTAATGGTGGGAAGCTTCGGCGTCTCAGACCCCGTAACGGGAGGAGTAGAGACCAGAGAAGACTCGGCCTCTGACACCGACCCGCTGCTTAATGGGGAAAACCGGTTGAAAGTTTCTGTCGGCTGAATGAGCGACACCGGTTGAGCGTTCCTACAGCATTTCCTTCCAGAAACCGTGAGAAAATTGTCCGGCTGCGGGGACTGTGCCAGGGGATTTATACTACTATCTGTACTTACTGGTGGCACAGACGCTGTTTCATCCTTTCCTACACTGAAATTACGATTGCGTCTGAAGCTGGGCTTGCAGTACAGCTATCCTCGCCGTAAGGCGAGCACAGCGGCTGCAATTAGAAGGCATCATGTTAATGTTACTACTTAGCTTCGGCTGTTGGAGGTCCTGACGAATCGTGTCCAGATAAAGCGTCCGGAGTGAAAAAGTTGAGGAAAAAATAAATAAATATATGAACGGTAATTAAAAAGTGAAAACCGTAAAGTTGTCAGGTAGCAAAATAGGTTGGCAACAAAACGCACAGCAACTCGAAAACAAGCCTGCAAGATTACAGGCTCAAAATGCCAGAAACGAATAACTTTGTTTTGAAACTCATCAGTCTATTCTTGTTCTGACAAATGAAGGCTACTCCATGTGAAAAATGGCCAAAAAACTGAAGATCTCGTACTTCTCCCTTCACAGAACAGCACAAACTGGCTCTAACCAGAATAGAAAGAGGAGTGAGGCCTTCTAGGCAGAGTTGCAAAGAAAAAGCCATATCTCAGACTGGCCAATAAAAATAAAAGATTAAGATGGCAAAAGAACACAGACACTGGACAGAGGAACTCTGCCTAGAAGGCCAGCATCCCGGAGTCGCCTCTTCCCTGTTGATGTTGAGACTGGTGTTTTGCGGGCACTATTTAATGAAGCTGCCAGTTGAGGACTTGTGAGGCGTCTGTTTCTCAAACCAGACACTCTAATGTACTTGTCCTTTTGCTCAGTTGTGCGCTGTGGCCTCCCACTTCTCTTTCTATTCTGGTTAGAGACAGTTTGTGCCGTTCTGTGAAGGGAGTAGTACACAGAGTTGTACGAGATCTTCAATAGTCATTTACAACATTAACAATGTCTACACTGTATTTCAGATCAATTTGATGTTATTTTAATGGCCCTAAAGGACATTTTCTAATTGAACCCAAACTTTTGAACGGTAGTGTAGCTGTCTTAGTATAGACTCTGGTTTGAATCAACTTGGTTCTGCCACTAGAGGGGTGTGTGTCTATTCAGTTGTACTGTTTATACAGTCAGATCTAGAATCACAGTGTAGGGAGTGAGGGGGGGGGGATTCGTGCTGCACGCTCACTGCCCCAATTCCGTATTTTTACTCTCCCAAATGACTCGTATACCAAATGATCTGAGCTGTTGACTGTGTTACTAAACATGCCTTCACAGTGAACATGGTGAGAGTTTCTGCAAAGACAAATGGAAACATCACAAAAAAAAGACATTGGATGAATTAATTGTATTCGTGTCGGATATGACAATAGCCTTGCTCAACATATATCATAATTATGATTATTTTTTTACATTAACATATATTAACATATATTAACCCTGTATGGATTCATAACTGACATGGATGTGTATCTTCCCCTGTTATGTTGTGATGTATTTCTATTGTCCTCCTATGTGATGTGTCTTCTATTTCTACTGTCCTCCTATGTGATTGTGTCTTCTATTTCTACTGTCCTCCTATGTGATGTGTCTTCTATTTCTACTGTCCTCCTATGTGATGTGTCTTCTATTTCTACTGTCCTCCTATGTGATGTGTCTTCTATTTCTACTGTCCTCCTATGTGATGTGTCTTCTATTTCTACTGTCCTCCTATGTGATGTGTCTTCTATTTCTACTGTCCTCCTATGTGATGTGTCTTCTATTTCTACTGTCCTCCTATGTGATGTGTCTTCTATTTCTACTGTCCTCCTATGTGATGTGTCTTCTATTTCTACTGTCCTCCTATGTGATGTGTCTTCTATTTCTACTGTCCTCCTATGTGATGTGTCTTCTATTTCTACTGTCCTCCTATGTGATGTGTCTTCTATTTCTACTGTCCTCCTATGTGATGTGTCTTCCATTTCTACTGTCCTCCTATGTGATGTGTCTTCTATTTCTACTGTCCTCCTCTGTGATGTGTTTCTACTGGAGAGAAACTACTGTATCAGGCTTGACTACATGGACCCCAGGTCTGGTTCCTGGGACTGGAGAGAAACCACTGTATCAGGCTGGATATACATGGACCCCAGGTCTGGTTCCTGGGACTGGAGAGAAACTACTATATCAGGCTGGACTACATGGACCCCAGGTCTGGTTCCTGGGACTGGAGAGAAACCACTGTATCAGGCTGGACTACATGGACCCCAGGTCTGGTTCCTGGGACTGGAGAGAAACCACTGTATCAGGCTGGACTACATGGACCCCAGTTCTGGTTCCTGGGACTGGAGAGAAACCACTGTATCAGGCTGGACTACATGAACCCCAGGTCTGGTTCCTGGGACTGGAGAGAAACCACTGTATCAGGCTGGACTTCATGGACCCCAGGTCTGGTTCCCGGGACTGGAGAGAAACCACTGTATCAGGCTGGACTACATGGACCCCAGGTCTGGTTCCCGGGACTGGAGAGAAACCACTGTATCAGGCTGGACTACATGGACCCCAGGTCTGGTTCCCGGGACTGGAGAGAAACCACTGTATCAGGCTGGACTACATGAACCCCAGGCCTGGTTCCTGGGACTGGAGAGAAACCACTGTATCAGGCTGGACTACATGGACCCCAGGTCTGGTTCCTGGGACTGGAGAGAAACCACTGTATCAGGCTGGACTACATGGACCCCAGGTCTGGTTCCTGGGACTGGAGAGAAACCACTATCAGGCTGGACTACATGGACCCCAGGTCTGGTTCCTGGGACTGGAGAGAAACCACTGTATCAGGCTGGACTACATGAACCCCAGGTCTGGTTCCTGGGACTGGAGAGAAACCACTGTATCAGGCTGGACTACATGGACCCCAGGTCTGGTTCCTGGGACTGGAGAGAAACCACTGTATCAGGCTGGACTACATGGACCCCACGTCTGGTTCCTGGGACTGGAGAGAAACCACTGTATCAGGCTGGACTACATGGACCCCAGGTCTGGTTCCTGGGACTGGAGAGAAACCACTGTATCAGGCTGGACTACATGGACCCCAGGTCTGGTTCCTGGGACTGGAGAGAAACCACTGTATCAGGCTGGACTACATGGACCCCAGGTCTGGTTCCTGGGACTGGAGAGAAACCACTGTATCAGGCTGGACTACATGGACCCCAGGTCTGGTTCCTGGGACTGGAGAGAAACCACTGTATCAGGCTGGACTACATGGACCCCAGGTCTGGTTCCTGGGACTGGAGAGAAACCACTGTATCAGGCTGGACTACATGGACCCCAGGTCTGGTTCCTGGGACTGGAGAGAAACTACTGTATCAGGCTGGACTACATGGACCCCAGGTCTGGTTCCTGGGACTGGAGAGAAACCACTGTATCAGTCTGGACTACATGTTCTATTGCACCGTGTCTAGACCGTTCCATCATTTGAAAACCATACCAAGTTGAAAATGTGTTTCAAATTAATCGTACACGATAGTTTACGTTAGTTTAGATTGGGAATGATTTACAATGGGTTGTTGCAGTGGTATGCTGGATTACCAAATTGAATATATAAAAAAAACATTTTTAAGAAATACGATGAGATTGAGGTTTGGGTTACATTTTGTTCCATAAATGAGTCATCCCCTGCTCCTTTCTCTCTCCATTTTTCTCTCTCTCTCTCTCTCTCTGTCTCTCTCTCTCTCTCTCTCTCTCTCTCTCTCTCTCTCTCTCTCTCTCTCTCTCTCTCTCTCTCTCTGTCTCTGTCTCTGTCTCTCTCGGTCTCTCTGTCTCTCTCTCTCTCTCGGTCTCTCTCTCTCTGTCTGTCTCTCTGTCTGTCTCTCTCTGTCTGTCTGTCTCTGTCTCTGTCCGTCCATGTCCCAGCTGGCCCCGGCAGGGAGAGGAGGGCCACAGCTGTTCCGACTGAACTAGACTGTTCCATTGTGGAGAGAACCTGACAGTGGAACATGAGGGGCCACTTTGACATTGCTCACTAAATTATTCTTACAGTACCGTGTGTGTGTGTACTGTGCAACCCTGTCTGCTGTGTGTGTGAAGGAACAGCTAGGACTGCCAACAGTAATGTGGGAAAAGCCTTTGCATGGATGCACACACACACACACACACACACACACACACACACATCCCCCGGGGACGGGACAATAAAGATGCTGAAGTCAGTTTCTATTTCAGACCGATCTGTTGTTCAGTTGAGGCCAAGTAAACACATGGTTACAGTCTTCTGAGTGTGGAGAATGTGTTACTCTGTTATGTGTGACCCATATGGTTCCCTGTGTAGCACACTAGTATTCACCCGTCCTTGGTCAAAAGTAGTGCACTATATAGGGAAGGATGTCGTTTGGGGTGCACATCGTGTGTTAGTGTCTGGAGTGTTGTATGTTTTTTTGTTGTTGCTATAATATGGAAGAATACGTTCAAGTCTCTTCTTGAATCTTCTACCAATTTTCTCTCATTTTTTTGTGATTTTTAAAAGGAACTATTCCTTAGGGGAATTGGCATAGCTTCAGGCAAACTGGTTGCTGAGCAGAGCAGAGGCCAGACCTCCATGATGAGAGGGGGAACCCACAGAGGGAAGCATTTCACTAACCCAACACTATTTTTTTTAATGTCGCTGCGCTTCTTTAAAAAAGATATTTCTGCCTAAAGAGGAAGTTGTGCCTTTGATTCCTGGATCCCTTTAGTAGTCTGTATTTTGTAAGATGTGTGTGTGTGTGTATTGGTTAATTAGATAGCTCCATCCATCCTGCAGTGCCTCTCCTTCAGGGAATTGTTGTTCCTCTGTACAATTTACGCTGCTACTCCTCTGCTGTTTATCCCACTGTTGTCACCCCCTCTGTGTTGAAGTGCGACTGCCCCTGAAAACCAACCAATCCCTTTTGAAAAATGCCTTACAGTGCATTCGGAAAGTATTCAAACCCCTTGACCCCCCCCCCCCCCCAATCAATCTACCCACAAAACCCCATAATGACATCACAATACCCCATAATGACGAATGATGGAAGCCACTGTGTACTTGGGGACCTTCAATGATGCAGACATTTTTTATTTTATGGTACCCTTCCCCAGATCTGTGCCTCGTCACAATCCCGTCTCAGAGCTCCACGGACAATTCCTTCGACCTCATGACATGCACTGACAACTATGGGATGTTTTATATAGACAGAGAGAAACAACCTCAGCTGTTCCTCAGGTGGTAAAAAGTGGTTTAAAAATCTTAAGATCTTTCTTTCCCGTTAATTAAAATGTGCGGCCAGATTCTGTCTCTGTGCTTTGGCCCCAACAATAAGTTCCTCGGTCTTGTCGGTCTTCCTCGGTCTTCCACGGTCTTGTCGGTCTTCCCCGGTCTTCCTCGGTCTTGTCGGTCTTCCTTGGTCTTGTCGGTCTTCCTCGGTCTTGTCGGTCTTCCTCGGTCTTGTCGGTCTTCCTCGGTCTTGTCTGTCTTCCTCGGTATTGTCGGTCTTCGCCAGTCTTCCTCAGTCTTCCTCAGTCTTCCTCGGTCTTACACGGTCTTGTCGGTCTTCCTCTGTCTTCCACGGTCTTGTCGGTCTTCCTCGGTCTTGTCGGTCTTCCTCGGTCTTGTCGGTCTTCCTCGGTCTTGTCGGTCTTCCTCGGTATTGTCAGTCTTCCCCGTTCTTGCCGGTCTTCCTCGGTCTTCCTCGGTCTTCCTCGGTCTTCCCCGGTCTTCCTCGGTCTTGTTGG
The DNA here is from genome assembly GCF_034236695.1 of Oncorhynchus nerka. Classification (NCBI taxonomy): domain Eukaryota; kingdom Metazoa; phylum Chordata; class Actinopteri; order Salmoniformes; family Salmonidae; genus Oncorhynchus; species Oncorhynchus nerka. Next base: position 97,491,541 of record NC_088410.1, on the reverse strand, counting down.
TCTTCCTCGGTCTTGTCGGTCTTCCCCGGTCTTGTTGGTCTTCCTCTGTCTTGTCTCCAGAGTTTTATCTGGAGGAAGTTGTGAGCCATCCAAGTGTTTTTAAATAACTAATAGAGTTAAATTATTAATCTGTGAAGCTAAAATCCTCTGGTGACCACAGAAATGTAAAGTTGTGTATCGTCTGCGCAGCAGGGAAAAATCAATGCTGTGCTTTCTGATAACGATGTCAGGGGAGACCATATATAGACGGAACGTCACCTGTGATATGTATTTCCTCTAAGTTGTGTTCACAAAAGGGTGACAAAAAAACTCTAGACTGGTTAAATGGGTTTTAAACCAGTTTAGAACTGGACCGGAGAGGCCAACCCACCTCTTCAGTCTGTCCAGAAGTACAGTACCAGTCAAAAGTTTGGAGACACCTACTCATTCCAGAGTTTATCTTTATTTTTACTATTTTCTATATTGTAGAACAATAGTGAAGACATCAACACTATGAAACAACACATATGGAATCATGTAGTAACCAACAGTGTTAAAACAAATCAAAATATTTTATATTTGTGAGTCTTCAAAGTAGCCACCCTTTGCCTTGATGACAGATTTTCACACTCTTTGGCATTCTCTCAACCAGCTTCCTCAGGAATGCTTTTCCAACAGTCTTTAAGAAGTTCTCACATATGCTGAGCACTTGTTGGCTGCTTTTCCAGTGGTCCGACTCATCCCAAACCATTTCACTTGGGTTGAGGTCAGGTGATTTATGGAGGCCAGGTAATCTGATGCAGCACTCCATCACTCTCCTTGGTCAAATAGGCCTTACACAGCCTGGAGGTGTGTTTTGGGTCATTGTCCTGTTTAAAAACAAATGATAGTCCCACTAAGCACAAACCAGGTGGGATGGCATATCACTGCAGAATGCTGTGGTATCCACGCTGGTTAAGTATGCCTTGAATTCTAAATAAATTACTGACAGTGTTACCAGCAAAGCACCATCACACCTCCTCCTCCATGCTTCACGGTGGGAACCACACCATCCATTCACCTACTGTGTTTCACAAAGACACTCCAGTTGGAACCAAAAATCTCAAATTTGTCCTGAAGGCCCTGAAGGTGGGTATCGTAACATGTCCAGCGATGTTGGTAACCAATTTCCTTCACTGTTCACTTCCTGTCAGGCAAGACCTCAGAATAAAAGTGTGCCATGCGACACAAGTACCTTTTTTGTGACGTCTCCTCCATTGTTGCCAAAGTCTCCCTCAACTTCTATGAAAAGGACACACCATGAGTCCTCTGATAGTGACCTGAGTTACTGCCCTGATGACAGACGGTTTCATCAACAACGACAGGTAATGTTGGTAACGTGTGTGTTATGTGAAAAGTTGTATTCAAAACTACCCGGGTTGATGAAATAGTAGGTTAATTACCCAGCCAAGCAGATACGAGTAGAGTCTGCAAGGCTGCGGTTGTTGGAGAGGTGTCCAGTTTGCAGCAGAGAGAAGACCAGCAAGGCGGCCCTCGTCAGTATCATGCAGTCATGACCTCACTGTGAACATTCCTATGAACAGAACAGTCAGACATGACCTCACTGTGAACATTCCTATGAATGGAACAGACAGTCACATGACCTCACTGTGAACATTCCTATGAATGGAACAGACAGTCACATGACCTCACTGTGAACATTCCTATGAATGGAACAGACAGTCACATGACCTCTCTGTGAACATTCCTATGAATGGAACAGTCAGTCACATGACCTCACTGTGAACATTCCTATGAATGGATCAGTCAGTCACATGACCTCACTGTGAACATTCCTATGAATGGAACAGACAGTCACATGACCTCTCTGTGAACATTCCTATGAATGGAACAGTCAGTCACATGACCTCACTGTGAACATTCCTATGAATGGAACAGTCAGTCACATGACCTCACTGTGAACATTCCTATGAATGGAACAGTCAGTCACATGACCTCACTGTGAACATTCCTATGAATGGAACAGACAGACATGACCTCACTGAACATTCCTATGAATGGAACAGACAGACATGACCTCACTGTGAACATTCCTATGAATGGAACAGTCAGTCACATGACCTCACTGTGAACATTCCTATGAATGGAACAGTCAGTCACATGACCTCACTGTGAACATTCCTATGAATGGAACAGTCAGTCACAAGACCTCACTGTGAACATTCCTATGAATGGAACAGTCAGTCACATGACCTCACTGTGAACATTCCTATGAATGGAACAGTCAGTCACATGACCTCACTGTGAACATTCCTATGAATGGAACAGACAGACATGACCTCACTGAACATTCCTATGAATGGAACAGACAGACATGACCTCACTGTGAACATTCCTATGAATGGAACAGTCAGTCACATGACCTCACTGTGAACATTCCTATGAATGGAATAGACAGTCACATGACCTCACTGTGAACAGACAGACACATGGACCTCAATCGAATCCAAGATGGCGTAGCAGTAAGTCGTCCTGTCGTATCGTCTCTCTGTAAATATCGTCTCTTTTTCGTTTCGTTTTAGATATTTTTCTTCGCATATCTTTAAAAACATTTTGCTAAACCTAAGCTTCCAAATACTCTCCTGCAACCCGCCTCACCCAATGTAGCTACTTTTCCTAAAGTATTTATATTTACTTCGGAACCGGAACCCCTCAACTGAAGCTAACCACCAGCTATGCTAGCGGTCTTCAGCTAACCGGTCATCAGCTAACCTTTAGCTCGGAAAGCTCTCGCCAGTTCGAACAACTCGACGCTAACCAGAGCATAACGGACCTATTTATTTTTTATCCCCGGATTCCCACCGTACACGGAACATTTTCAGCTGGATCTTCACAACTAGCTATCGAGCTAAACCGCAACCCTGGTCGATTACTCCTGGCTAGCGTTTCCACCCACGTAGCTTGAAGCTAACCCGGCCAGACCTCCTGTGCTCCTAGCATACTCCTGGGCTACAATACCCGGACTCACGACCGGTCTATCGATGTCACTGCATTAAGAGGAATAAACAGACTCACCCCACCGCGACGTCATCCAAAGGCTAACTCTCTAGCCCTCGCTATCTCCTTGCTTGCTAATTCGGCATGCTAACTGCTAGCTTGTTTAACCCAGGTCCGCTAACTACTACCTTGTTTACCCCGGCCTGCTAATCTGTTAGCTTGTTAGCACAGGCCTGCTAACCGTCTGCATCGCCGCGTCCCAAACACGCAGTGGCCCATATGTACTTTCTATCTCTTCCCGATTTTAAAAAATTTGTTTATACCTTCCGGAAACCTGCCTCACCCAATGTGATACGGAATCGCTATTATTTTTAATTTTTAGAACACACTCAAGAACCTCCAGAAGCTAACCAGCTAACTAGCTACAAGCTATTTAGTCATTGTTAGTTTCTTAACCTGGATAACACTCACCAGTCCAGCCCCCCTGCCCCATCCACCGCTGCCCCTGGACTCTGATCACTTGGCTACATAGCTGATGCACGCTGGACTGTCCATTAGTCACGGTACTCCATTCTGCTTGTTTGTTTTATCTGTCGGCCCCGTTGCCTAGTCAATGCCATTTTACCTGCTGTTGTTATGCTAGCTGATTAGCTGTTGTCTCACCCACTGTTTTAGCTAGCTTTCCGAATTCAACACCTGTGATTACTGTATGCCTCGCTGTATGTCTCTCTCAAATGTCAATATGCCTTGTATACTGTTGCTCAGGTTAGTTATCATTGTTTTAGTTCACAATGGAGCCCCTAGTCCCACTCCTCATACCCCTGATACCTCCTTTGTCCCACCTCCCACACATGCGGTGACCTCACCCATTACAACCAGCATGTCCAGAGATAAAACCTCTCTCATCATCACCCAGTGCCTGGGCTTACCTCCGCCATACCCGCACCCCACCATACCCCTGTCTGCGCATTATGCCCTGAATATATTCTACCATGCCCAGAAACCTGCTCCTCTTATTCTCTGTCCCCAACGCTCTAGGCGACCAGTTTTGATAGCCTTTAGCCGCACCCTCATACTACTCCTTCTCTGTTCCGCGGGTGATGTGGAGGTAAACCCAGGCCCTGCATGTCCCCAGGCACCCTCATTTGTTGACTTCTGTGATCGAAAAAGCCTTGGTTTCATGCATGTCAACATCAGAAGCCTCCTCCCTAAGTTTGTTTTACTCACTGCTTTAGCACACTCTGCTAACCCTGATGTCCTTGCCGTGTCTGAATCCTGGCTCAGGAAGGCCACCAAAAATTCAGAGATTTCCATACCCAACTATAACATCTTCCGTCAAGATAGAACTGCCAAAGGGGGAGGAGTTGCAGAGATAGCCTGCAAAGTAATGTCATACTTTCCAGGTCCATACCCAAACAGTTCGAACTACTAATTCTGAAAATTACTCTCTCCAGAAATAAGTCTCTCACTGTTGCCGCCTGCTACCGACCCCCCTCAGCTCCCAGCTGTGCCCTGGACACCATTTGTGAATTGATTGCCCCCCATCTAGCTTCAGAGTTTGTTCTGTTAGGTGACCTAAACTGGGATATGCTTAACACCCCGGCAGTCCTACAATCTAAGCTAGATGCCCTCAATCTCACACAAATCATCAAGGAACCCACCAGGTAAAACCCTAACTCTGTAAGCAAGGGCACCCTCATAGACGTCATCCTGACCAACTGGCCCTCCAAATACACCTCCGCTGTCTTCAACCAGGATCTCAGCGACCACTGCCTCATTGCCTGTATCCGCTACGGTGCCGCAGTCAAACGACCACCCCTCATCACTGTCAAACGCTCCCTAAAACACTTCTGTGAGCAGGCCTTTCTAATCGACCTGGCCCGGGTATCCTGGAAGGACATTGACCTCATCCTGTCAGTTGAGGATGCCTGGTCATTCTTTAAGAGTAACTTCCTCACCATTTTAGATAAGCATGCCCCGTTCAAAAAATGCAGAACTAAGAACAGATACAGCCCTTGGTTCACTCCAGACCTGACTGCCCTCGACCAGCACAAAAACATCCTGTGGCGGACTGCAATAGCATCGAACAGTCCCCGCGATATGCAACTGTTCAGGGAAGTCAGGAACCAATACACGCAGTCAGTCAGGAAAGCTAAGGCCAGCTTCTTCAGGCAGAAGTTTGCATCCTGTAGCTCCAACTCCAAAAAGTTCTGGCACACTGTGAAGTCCATGGAGAACAAAAGCACCTCCTCCCAGCTGCCCACTGCACTGAGGCTAGGGAACACGGTCACCACCGACAAATCCATGATTATCGAAAACTTCAACAAGCATTTCTCAACGGCTGGCCATGCCTTCCGCCTGGCTACTCTACCTCGGCCAACAGCTCCGGCCCCCCGGAAGCTCCTCGCCCAAGCCTCTCCAGGTTCTCCTTTACCCAAATCCAGATAGCAGATGTTCTGAAAGAGCTCCAAAACCTGGACCCGTATAAATCAGCTGGGCTTGACAATCTGGACCCTCTATTTCTGAAACTATCCGCCGCCATTGTCGCAACCCCTATTACCAGCCTGTTCAACCTCTCTTTCATATCGTCTGAGATCCCCAAGGATTGAAAGCTGCCGCAGTCATCCCCCTCTTCAAAGGGGAGACAACCTGGACCCAAACTGTTACAGACCTATATCCATTCTGCCCTGCCTATCTAAGGTCTTCGAAAGCCAAGTCAACAAACAGGTCACTGACCATCTCGAATCCCACCGTACCTTCTCCGCTGTGCAATCTGGTTTCCGAGCCGGTCACGGGTGCACCTCAGCCACACTCAAGGTACTAAACGACATCATAACCGCCATCGATAAAAGACAGTACTGTGCAGCCGTCTTCATCGACCTTGCCAAGGCTTTCGACTCTGTCAATCACCATATTCTTATCGGCAGACTCAGTAGCCTCGGTTTTTCGGATGACTGCCTTGCCTGGTTCACCAATTACTTTGCAGACAGAGTTCAGTGTGTCAAATCGGAGGGCATGCTGTCCGGTCCTCTGGCAGTCTCTATGGGGGTGCCACAGGGTTCAATTCACGGGCCGACTCTTTTCTCTGTATATATCAATGATGTTGCTCTTGCTGCGGGCGATTCCCTGATCCACCTCTACGCAGACGACACCATTCTATATACTTTCGGCCCGTCATTGGACACTGTGCTATCTAACCTCTAAACGAGCTTCAATGCCATACAACACTCCTTCCGTGGCCTCCAACTGCTCTTAAACGCTAGTAAAACCAAATGCATGCTTTTCAACCGATCGCTGCCTGCACCCGCATGCCCGACTAGCATCACCACACTGGATGATTCCGACCTTGAATATGTGAACACCTATAAGTACCTAGGTGTCTGGCTAGACTGCAAACTCTCCTTCCAGACTCACATCAAACATCTCCAATCGGAAATCAAATCAAGAGTCGGCTTTCTATTCCGCAACAAAGCTTCCTTCACTCACGCTGCCAAGCTTACCCTAGTAAAACTGACTATCCTACCGATCCTCGACTTCGGCGATGTCATCTACAAAATTGCTTCCAACACTCTACTCAGCAAACTGGATGCAGTTTATCACAGTGCCATCCATTTTGTCACTAAAGCACCTTATACTACCCACCACTGCGACTTGTATGCTCTAGTCGGCTGGCCCTCGCTACATATTCGTCGCCAGACCCACTGGCTCCAGGTCATCTACAAGGCCATGCTAGGTAAAGCTCCGCCTTATCTCAGTTCACTGGTCACGATGTCAACACCCATCCGTAGCACGCGCTCCAGCAGGTGTATCTCACTGATCATCCCTAAAGCCAACACCTCATTCGGCCGCCTTTCGTTCCAGTACTCTGCTACCTGTGACTGGAACGAATTGCAAAAATCGCTGAAGTTGGAGACTTTTATCTCCCTCACCAACTTCAAACATCTGCTATCTGAGCAGCTAACCGATTGCTGCAGCTGTACATAATCTATTGGTAAACAGCCCACCCATTTTCACCTACCTCATCCCCACAGTTTTTATTTATTTACTTTTCTGCTCTTTTGCACACCAATATCTCTACCTGTACATGATCATCTGATCATTTATCACTCCAGTGTTAATCTGCAATATTGTAATTATTCGCCTACCTCCTCATGCCTTTTGCACACATTGTATATAGACTCCCCTTTTTTTCTACTGTGTTATTGACTTGTTAATTGTTTACTCCATGTGTAACTCTGTGTTGTCTGTTCACACTGCTATGCTTTATCTTGGCCAGGTCGCAGTTGCAAATGAGAACTTGTTCTCAACTAGCCTACCTGGTTAAATAAAAGTGAAATAAAAAAAAATAAAAAAATGTGAACATTCCTATGAATGGAATAGACAGTCACATGACCTCACTGTGAACATTCCTATGAATGGAATAGACAGTCACATGACCTCACTGTGAACATTCCTATGAATGGAATAGACAGTCACATGACCTCACTGTGAACATTCCTATGAATGGAACAGTCAGTCACATGACCTCACTGTGAACATTCCTATGAATGGAACAGAGATGGCCGCCTCGCTTCGCGTTCCTAGGAAACTATGCAGTTTTGTTTTTTTACGTGTTATTTCTTACATTAGTACCCCAGGTCATCTTAGGTTTCATTACATACAGTCGAGAAGAACTACTGAATATAAGATCAGCGTCAACTCACCACCAGTACGACCAAGAATATGTTTTCCGCGACGCGGATCCTGTGTTCTGCCTTACAAACAGGACAACGGAATGGATCGCATGCAGCGACCCAAGAAAACGACTCCGAAAAAGAGGGAAACGTAGCGGTCTTCTGGTCAGACTCCGGACAAGGGCACATCGCGCACCACTCCCCAGCATTCTTCTTGCCAATGTCCAGTCTCTTGACAACAAGGTTGATGAAATCCGAGCAAGGGTAGCATTCCAGAGGGACATCAGAGACTGCAACGTTCTCTGCTTCACGGAAACATGGCTTACTGGGAAGACGCTATCCGATGCGGTGCAGCCAACGGGTTTCTCCACGCATCGCGCCGACAGAAACAAACATCTTTCTGGTAAGAAGAGTGGCGGGGGCGTATGCCTCATGACTAACGAGACATGGTGTGATGAAGGAAACATACAGGAACTCAAATCCTTCTGTTCACCTGATTTAGAATTCCTCACAATCAAATGTAGACCGCATTATCTTCCAAGAGAATTCTCAGACCAGCTGGCCGGTGTGTTTACGGACATATTCAATCAATCCCTATACCAGTCTGCTGTTCCCACATGCTTCAAGAGGGCCACCATTGTTCCTGTTCCCAAGAAAGCTAAGGTAACTGAGCTAAACGACTACCGCCCCGTAGCACTCACTTCCGTCATCATGAAGTGCTTTGAGAGACTAGTCAAGGACCATATCACCTCCACCCTACCTGACACCCTAGACCCACTCCAATTTGCTTACCGCCCAAATAGGTCCACAGACGATGCAATCTCAACCACACTGTACACTGCCCTAACCCACCTGGACAAGAGGAATACCTATGTGAGAATGCTGTTCATCGACTACAGCTCGGCATTCAACACCATAGTACCCTCCAAGCTCGTCATCAAGCTCGAGACCCTGGGTCTCGACCCCGCCCTGTGCAACTGGGTACTGGACTTCCTGACGGGCCGCCCCCAGGTGGTGAGGGTAGGCAACAACATCTCCTCCCCGCTGATCCTCAACACGGGGGCCCCACAAGGGTGCGTTCTGAGCCCTCTCCTGTACTCCCTGTTCACCCACGACTGCGTGGCCACGCACGCCTCCAACTCAATCATCAAGTTTGCGGACGACACAACAGTGTTAGGCTTGATTACCAACAACGACGAGACGGCCTACAGGGAGGAGGTGAGGGCCCTCGGAGTGTGGTGTCAGGAAAATAACCTCACACTCAACGTCAACAAAACTAAGGAGATTATTGTGGACTTCAGGAAACAGCAGAGGGAACACCCCCCTATCCACATCGATGGAACAGTAGTGGAGAGGGTAGCAAGTTTTAAGTTCCTCGGCATACACATCACAGACAAACTGAATTGGTCCACTCACACTGACAGCGTCGTGAAGAAGGCGCAGCAGCACCTCTTCAACCTCAGGAGGCTGAAGAAATTCGGCTTGTCACCAAAAGCACTCACAAACTTCTACAGATGCACAATCGAGAGCATCCTGGCGGGCTATATCACCGCCTGGTACGGCAACTGCTCCGCCCTCAACCGTAAGGCTCTCCAGAGGGTAGTGAGGTCTGCACAACGCATCACCGGGGGCAAACTACCTGCCCTCCAGGACACCTACACCACCCGATGTTACAGGAAGGCCATAAAGATCATCAAGGACATCAACCACCCGAACCACTGCCTGTTCACCCCGCTATCATCCAGAAGGCGAGGTCAGTACAGGTACATCAAAGCTGGGACCGAGAGACTGAAAAACAGCTTCTATCTCAAGGCCATCAGACTGTTAAACAGCCACCACTAACATTGAGTGGCTGCTGCCAACACACTGTCATTGACACTGACCCAACTCCAGCCACTTTAATAATGGGAATTGATGGGAAATGATGTAAATATATCACTAGCCACTTTAAACAATGCTACCTTATATAATGTTACTTACCCTACATTATTCATCTCATATGCATACGTATATACTGTACTCTACATCATCGACTGCATCCTTATGTAATACATGTATCACTAGCCACTTTAACTATGCCACTTTGTTTACTTTGTCTTCATACTCATTTCATATGTATATACTGTACTCGATACCATCTACTGTATGCTGCTCTGTACCATCACTCATTCATATATCCTTATGTACATATTCTTTATCCCCTTACATTGTGTATAAGACAGTAGTTTTGGAATTGTTAGTTAGATTACTTGTTGGTTATCACTGCATTGTCGGAACTAGAAGCACAAGCATTTCGCTACACTCGCATTAACATCTGCTAACCATGTGTATGTGACAAATAAAATTTGATTTGATTTGAACAGTCAGTCACATGACCTCACTGTGAACATTCCTATGAATGGATCAGTCAGTCACATGACCTCACTATGAATGGATCAGTCAGTCACATGATCTCACTGTGAACATTCCTATGAATGGATCAGTCAGTCACATGACCTCACTGTGAACATTCATATGAATGGATCAGTCAGTCACATGACCTCACTGTGAACATTCCTATGAATGGAACAGTCAGTCACATGACCTCACTGTGAACATTCCTATGAATGGAACAGTCAGTCACATGACCTCACTGTGAACATTCCTATGAATGGAACAGTCAGTCACATGACCTCACTGTGAACATTCCTATGAATGGAACAGTCAGTCACATGACCTCACTGTGAACATTCATATGAATGGATCAGTCAGTCACATGACCTCACTGTGAACATTCCTATGAATGGAACAGTCAGTCACATGACCTCACTGTGAACATTCCTATGAATGGAATAGACAGTCACATGACCTCACTGTGAACATTCCTATGAATGGAATAGACAGTCACATGACCTCACTGTGAACATTCATATGAATGGAACAGTCAGTCACATGACCTCACTGTGAACATTCCTATGAATGGAACAGTCAGTCACATGACCTCACTGTGAACATTCCTATGAATGGAACAGTCAGTCACATGACCTCACTATGAACATTCCTATGAATGGAACAGTCAGTCACATGACCTCACTGTGAACATTCCTATGAATGGAACAGTCAGTCACATGACCTCACTGTGAACATTCCTATGAATGGAACAGTCAGTCACATGACCTCACTGTGAACATTCCTATGAATGGAACAGTCAGTCACATGACCTCACTGTGAACATTCCTATGAATGGAACAGTCAGTCACATGACCTCACTGTGAACATTCCTATGAATGGAACAGTCAGTCACATGACCTCACTGTGAACATTCCTATGAATGGAACAGACAGACATGACCTCACTGTGAACCTTCCTATGAATGGAACAGTCAGTCACATAACCTCACTGTGAACATTCCTATGAATGGAACAGACAGTCACATGACCTCACTGTGAACATTCCTATGAATGGAACAGTCAGTCACATGACGTCTCTGTAAACAGTCAGTCACATGTTGGCCAGTATCCGGCCAGAACCTTTCCCCTGTCAGCGTCAACAGCTTCAACAGGCTCGTCATTTATACAAATACGGAAGGTAACCACTTCATAACTTTGATACATTATAATAACCCAATTGTGAAACGATTTATGCAATACGGACAATATTTGTTGCTTATTTTCTAATTCTTAGATACATATCATGTCCAGGGCTTAACTTAGCCTGGTGGAACCTGCCTGATCTCTTCATGTCCAGGGCATAACTTAGCCTGGTGGAACCTGCCTGATCGCTTCATGTCCAGGGCATAACTTAGCCTGGTGGAACCTGCCTGATCGCTTCATGTCCATGGCATAACTTAGCCTGGTGGAACCTGCCTGATCGCTTCATGTCCAGGGCATAACTTAGCCTGGTGGAACCTGCCTGATCGCTTCATGTCCAGGGCATAACTTAGCCTGGTGGAACCTGCCTGATCGCTTCATGTCCAGGGCATAACTTAGCCTGGTGGAACCTGCCTGATCGCTTCATGTCCAGGGCATAACTTAGCCTGGTGGAACCTGCCTGATCGCTTCATGTCCAGGGCATAACTTAGCCTGGTGGAACCTGCCTGATCGCTTCATGTCCAGGGCATAACTTAGCCTGGTGGAACCTGCCTGATCGCTTCATGTCCAGGGCATAACTTAGCCTGGTGGAACCTGCCTGATCGCTTCATGTCCAGGGCGTAACTTAGCCTGGTGGAACCTGCCTGATCGCTTCATGTCCAGGGCGTAACTTAGCCTGGTGGAACCTGCCTGATCGCTTCATGTCCAGGGCATAACTTAACCTGGTGGAACCTGCCTGATCGCTTCATGTCCAGGACATAACTTAGCCTGGTAGAACCTGCCTGATCGCTTCATGTCCAGGGCATGTATCTCGATATCTGAAGTGAAATAGAAAGATGAACGCAGTGGTCAGGTTGGTTCCACCAGGCTAAGTTATGCCCTGGACATGAAGCGATCAGGCAGGTTCCACCAGGCTAAGTTATGCCCTGGACATAAAGCGATCAGGCAGGTTCCACCAGGCTAAGTTATGCCCTGGACATGAAGCGATCAGGCAGGTTCCACCAGGCTAAGTTATGCCCTGGACATGAAGCGATCAGGCAGGTTCCACCAGGCTAATCATAACCACTATTGATAATGTAATCGGTGCTCTGTGTGTGTTTGTCTGTGACTGACTGGTATCTTTGAGATGCCAGGAGTTGATCTACGCTGCTATGCCCATTAGTGGGGTGCTGGTCTGCCTGTTGCCTGCTCATCAACGGTCGTCAATGGAGAGAATAAAGTTAGGTAGGTTTAGTCTGACCTATTCAAACTTCGACATAGTACAGTTGAAGTCGGAAGTTTACATACACTTAGGTTGGAGTCATTAAAACTGGTTTACATACACTTAGGTTGGAGTCATTAAAACTAGTTAACATACACTTAGGTTGGAGTCATTAAAACTCGTTTTTCAACCACTCCACAAATTTTTTGTTAACAAACTATAGTTTGTGTGTCATATCACGTTTGTGTGTCCTATCACGTTTGTGTGTCCTATCACGTTTGTGTGTCCTATCACGTTTGTGTGTCCTATCACGTTTGTGTGTCATATCACGTTTGTGTGTCCTATCACGTTTGTGTGTCATCTCATATCACGTTTGTGTGTCATCACATATCACGTTTGTGTGTCATCACATATCACGTTTGTGTGTCATATCACCTATCACGTTTGTGTGTCATATCACCTATCATGTTTGTGTCATATCACCTATCACGTTTGTGTCATATCACCTATCATGTTTGTGTGTCATATCACCTATCACGTTTGTGTGTCATATCACCTATCATGTTTGTGTGTCATATCACCTATCACGTTTGTGTGTCATATCACCGAACTGCCATCGGTAACAGTGCCTGTATGTGTTCACAGATGTGAGGTTCAGAGACCTGGCACTCAACACATCCCACAATGAGGTGATTTACTTAATAATACACTAATATCAACATGCTTTTCATTCCATGTGTCACTAATGAACTGTGCCTCAACCTCTGCCTACTTCTACAGATGGACTGGAAATAGTTTTTTTTGCCTGACGACAGCCTAGTCATTTGACGGGGAGACCATAATTGGCTAGGTTTAATCTGACCTGTTCAATCTCCAACATAGTACTTGTTTGTGTGTCAGATATCACCCATCCTAACTGCCATTGGTAATACAACAGTGACTGTGTCAGATATCTGTTGCTGGTATTTTGGCCCATTCCTCCATGCAGATGTCCTCTAGAGCAGTGATGTTTTGGGGCTGTTGCTGGGCAACACGGACTTTCAACTCCCTCCAAAGATTTTCTATGGGGTTGAGATCTGGAGACTGGCTAGGCCACTCCAGGACCTTGAAATGCTTCTTACGAAGCCACTCCTTCGTTGCCCGGGCGGTGTGTTTGGGATCATTGTCATGCTGAAAGACCCAGCCACATTTCATCTCCACGCCCTTGCTGATGGAAGGAGGTTTTCACTCAAAATCTCACGATACATGGCCCCATTCATTCTTTCCTTTACACGGATCAGTCATCCTGGTCCCTTTGCAGGAAAACAGCCCCAAAGCATGATGTATCCACCCCCATGCCTCACAGTAGGTATGGTGTTCATTGGATGCAACTCAGCATTCTTTGTCCTCCCAAACACGACGAGTTGAGTTTTTACCAAAAAGTTATATTTTGGTTTCTTCTGACCATATGACATTCTCCCAATCTTCTTCTGGATCATCCAAATGCTCTCTAGCAAACTTCAGACGGGCCTGGACATGTACTGGCTTAAGCAGGGGGACACGTCTGGCACTACAGGATTTGAGTCCCTGGCGGCATAGTGTGTTACTGATGGTAGGCTTTGTTACTTTGGTCCCAGCTCTCTGCAGGTCATTCACTAGGTCCCCCCGTGTGGTTCTGGGATTTTTGCTGACTGTTCTTGTGATCATTTTGACCTCACGGGGTGAGATCTTGCGTAGGAGCCCCAGATCGAGGGAGATTATCAGTGGTCTTGTATGTCTTCCATTTCCTAATAATTGCTCCCACAGTTGATTTCTTCAAACCAAGCTGCTTACCTATTGCAGATTCAGTCTTCCCAGCCTGGTGCAGGTCTACAATTTAGTTTCTGGTGTCCTTTGACAGCTCTGGTCAGCTTTGACAGCTTTGGTCTTGGCCATAGTGGAGTTTGGAGTGTGACTGTTTGAGGTTGTGGACAGGTGTCTTTTATACTGATAACAAGTTCAAACAGGTGCTATTAATACAGGTAACGAGTGGAGGACAGAGGAGCCTCTTAAAGAAGTTGTTACAGGTCTGTGAGAGCCAGAAATCTTGCTTGTTTGTAGGTGACCAAATACTTATTTTCCACCATAATTTGCAAATAAATTCATTAAAAATCCTACAATGTGATTTTCTGGATTTTTTTTCCTCATTTTGTCTGTCATAGTTGAAGTGTACCTATGATGAAAATTACAGGCCTCTCATCTTTTTAAGTAGGAGAACTTGCACAATTGGTGGCTGACTAAATACTTTATTGCCCCACTGGATGTGTAACTGATAGATGCACACACACTACATGTTAATGTTTTTAAATGTATGTGAAGTATTTTGCCTAATGTCTTTTTGGTTATGTGTCTGACCCCAGTAAGACTTGCTGTCGCTGTTTGGCGTCGGCTTATAGGGATCCTAATAAAATCACAACTCTAAATCTAACTTCCTTCATACTGGACACAGAAACATCAAAATTTTCATTTTGGAAATACATAACGCCATCAAACCAGTTATCAAATCATGTTACCAGTATATGCAGTTCTTAGCCAGCTAAAGTGTGTAATTTTAGCCTGCTAACTATCCTAGCTAGTCTAGCTAACTGGCCTAGCTAACCGGCCACCACAGTCGACATACTGTAGCTAAGTAGTAGACCAGAGAACAACACTAACTAATCTAGCACAGGCAGAAACTCACAGAACACAAATCCAGCAGATACAGTATAAAGTAGAGACTTACCGATTAATGGCTGAGTTGGCTACCAAAGAAGAGGCACTTCAGAGAGGCCGTTTCAATTTGTTTCACGTGCGCAAGTACAGTGATAATGCTTTTCTTGCGAGCGGTAAACCCATAAAAATAAATCAATATCAATGTAATTTAGATATCTGATAAAAAGAACAAGAAATTAGTTGTTGTTGGCCCTGAAGATGACAAGTTATAATATTTGACCATAGACACTATTGGCTACATTGGAAATGCAGTGGTACAATCTGTATAACAGAGATCATTCCAGTGTCGATCTGTATAACAGAGATCATTACTGTGTCGATCTGTATAACAGAGATCATTACTGTGTCGATCTGTATAACAGAGATCATTACTGTGTCGATCTGTATAACAGAGATCATTACTGTGTCGATCTGTATAACAGAGATCATTACTGTGTCGATCTGTATAACAGAGATCATTACTGTGTCGATCTGTATAACAGAGATCATTACTGTGTCGATCTGTATAACAGAGATCATTACTGTGTCGATCTGTATAACAGAGATCATTACTGTGTCGATCTGTATAACAGAGATCATTACTGTGTCGATCTGTATAACAGAGATCATTACTGTGTCGATCTGTATAACAGAGATCATTACTGTGTCGATCTGTATAACAGAGATCATTACTGTGTCATGTCTGGAAGATGAACCAGTTATGTTAGATGTGACTGGGTAAGTTAGTGTGTTTTACAAACCTTGCGGGGACCAAACAACCGATTCCCATTCAAAACCCCATTTTCCCTAACCTAACCTTAACCCCAAACTTCTAACCGTGAACCTAAAGCTTAAAATATACTTTTTTCTTGTGGGGACCTGTGAAATGCCTTCTGGTCCCCACAAGGATAGTAAAACTAAAAAAGCACACACACACACACACACACACACACACACACACACACACACACAAAGGGCCTTCCAACACCATATGAATCATATCGACGTGAGAACTCTTGTAGATCACAGTATTGATTTCAGCCAGGGAAGGGCAGAGAACACAGTTAACTACTAACACAAGCTCATATATCTTGTCGCTATCGACTCTTGTGCCACAGTAGGAGTCCCCTTTTCATCCAGAGACAACTCCACTAGCAAATTACTTAAAAAAATAAAATAAATGCGATCTAAGTGGTATGCTAGTTTGGACAATGGAACGGAAGGCCTGGGTCAATGGACGACAGTGACTTCATCGTTCAGACTGTTACTTGTAGAGTACGACATTAACGTTTCTTGAATGAGTATCACAATACATGACCATTCATATCGTACTGTTAAATGTCAGGTCAGCATCACTTCAGTTGAAACGTTGATAGTTAGGCTTGTAAGTTATTGTAAAGTTTTGAAAGTGATCGCTGTCCTATGTACAGTCATCTCAGTGCAAGAGGTCGAAAATACAGTCCCCGGTTCGAATCCAGGCTGAATCACATCCCGGCCGTGATTGGGAGTCCCATAGGGCGGCGCACAATTGTCCCAGCGTCGTCCGGGTTTGGTCTGGTTAGGCCGTCATTGTAAATAAGAATTTGTTAGTTAAATAAAGGTTGAATAAAAAATTTAAAAAATGGTGTGTGTGTACAGGACAGGTGCTCATGAAATTTATAAAAATATATCTATATATCCTGCAGAACTTTAGAACCCAGAAGAACTGAGGACTGTTTGTGTTTAACAGACTAATCAGGACAGTGAAGAACTGAGGACTGTTTGTGTTTAACAGACTAATGAGGACAGTGAAGAACTGAGGACTGTTTGTGTTTAACAGACTAATGAGGACAGTGAAGAACTGAGGACTGTTTGTGTTTAACAGAGACTAATCACTACAGTGAAGAACTGAGGACTGTTTGTGTTTAACAGACTAATCAGGACAGTGAAGAACTGAGGACTGTTTGTGTTTAACAGACTAATCACTACAGTGAAGAACTGAGGACTGTTTGTGTTTAACAGACTAATCAGGACAGTGAAGAACTGAGGACTGTTTGTGTTTAACAGACTAATCAGGACAGTGAAGAACTGAGGACTGTTTGTGTTTAACAGACTAATCACTACAGTGAAGAACTGAGGACTGTTTGTGTTTAACAGACTAATCAGGACAGTGAAGAACTGAGGACTGTTTGTGTTTAACAGACTAATCAGGACAGTGAAGAACTGAGGACTGTTTGTGTTTAACAGACTAATCAGGACAGTGAAGAACTGAGGACTGTTTGTGTTTAACAGACTAATGAGGACAGTGAAGGACTGAGGACTGTTTGTGTTTAACAGACTAATGAGGACAGTGAAGAACTGAGGACTGTTTGTGTTTAACAGAGACTAATCACTACAGTGAAGAACTGAGGACTGTTTGTGTTTAACAGACTAATCACTACAGTGAAGAACTGAGGACTGTTTGTATTTAACAGACTAATCAGGACAGTGAAGAACTGAGGACTGTTTGTGTTTAACAGACTAATCACTACAGTGAAGAACTGAGGACTGTTTGTGTTTAACAGACTAATCACTACAGTGAAGAACTGAGGACTGTTTGTGTTTAACAGACTAATCAGAACAGTGAAGAACTGAGGACTGTTTGTGTTTAACAGACTAATCAGGACAGTGAAGAACTGAGGACTGTTTGTGTTTAACAGACTAATCAGGACAGTGAAGAACTGAGGACTGTTTGTGTTTAACAGACTAATGAGGACAGTGAAGAACTGAGGACTGTTTGTGTTTAACAGACTAATGAGGACAGTGAAGAACTGAGGACTGTTTGTGTTTAACAGAGACTAATCACTACAGTGAAGAACTGAGGACTGTTTGTGTTTAACAGACTAATCAGGACAGTGAAGAACTGAGGACTGTTTGTGTTTAACAGACTAATCACTACAGTGAAGAACTGAGGACTGTTTGTGTTTAACAGACTAATCAGGACAGTGAAGAACTGAGGACTGTTTGTGTTTAACAGACTAATCAGGACAGTGAAGAACTGAGGACTGTTTGTGTTTAACAGACTAATCACTACAGTGAAGAACTGAGGACTGTTTGTGTTTAACAGACTAATCAGGACAGTGAAGAACTGAGGACTGTTTGTGTTTAACAGACTAATCAGGACAGTGAAGAACTGAGGACTGTTTGTGTTTAACAGACTAATCAGGACAGTGAAGAACTGAGGACTGTTTGTGTTTAACAGACTAATGAGGACAGTGAAGGACTGAGGACTGTTTGTGTTTAACAGACTAATGAGGACAGTGAAGAACTGAGGACTGTTTGTGTTTAACAGAGACTAATCACTACAGTGAAGAACTGAGGACTGTTTGTGTTTAACAGACTAATCACTACAGTGAAGAACTGAGGACTGTTTGTATTTAACAGACTAATCAGGACAGTGAAGAACTGAGGACTGTTTGTGTTTAACAGACTAATCACTACAGTGAAGAACTGAGGACTGTTTGTGTTTAACAGACTAATCACTACAGTGAAGAACTGAGGACTGTTTGTGTTTAACAGACTAATCAGAACAGTGAAGAACTGAGGATTGTTTGTGTTTAACAGACTAATCAGAACAGTGAAGAACTGAGGACTGTTTGTGTTTAACAGACTAATCAGAACAGTGAAGAACTGAGGACTGTTTGTGTTTAACAGACTAATCAGGACAGTGAAGAACTGAGGACTGTTTGTGTTTAACAGACTAATCAGGACAGTGAAGAACTGAGGACTGTTTGTGTTTAACAGACTAATCAGGACAGTGAAGAACTGAGGACTGTTTGTGTTTAACAGACTAATCAGAACAGTGAAGAACTGAGGACTGTTTGTGTTTAACAGACTAATCAGGACAGTGAAGAACTGAGGACTGTTTGTGTTTAACAGACCAATCAGAACAGTGAAGACACGTCAGAAGAACAGGAGATGGGTCCCACTGCGTTAAAGAGCAGGAAGTGTGTTTTTTTTTAACTCAGGACAGGAAGTCAGGGACTTTAGTAAGTTTGTTGTAGTTACGATAATAACGTGTCATCTTTGGGGGGCCAACACAAACTCATTTCTTACACCTTTTTTTTTAATATCCGATATCTCTGTTCTTATATTCTTACATCTGTATCTGATATCATTGCTTTGTTATTTACAACTAGAGGAAGCAGGAACGTTCCCAACCACGTTTCTCACGTTACTATCATCGCGCACCTTAGAGACCCACAGTGATCAGACCTTCATATTTAAAGTGGAGTGAGATTTGAGAAACGTGTCACTGCCAGCCATTGCCCCCTATGGTGTCACACTCACACACCAAAGGACTAAATCTGTGTCCCAAAATGGCACCCTATTCCATATATAGGGCCCTGGTCAGAAGTAGTGCACTATGTATGTCTAACTGGAGAGGGTGCTATTTGGGACGCAGATTTAAGACTGGAGCCAGCTGGAGTGCCATCAAAGAGGTTAGGATCATAAGAACACAGACAAGGAGAGGTGCTGCTCTGAGCTGAGAGATACACACAGTGATATGGGCTTCGGCACACAATCTCAAATATTGATGCCTCTTGGGCTCTCTGAGAGAAGTTTAATCACCAGTTTGGAATGCAAATGATACGAAGCCTGTAGCAACTAACTGTGGAGCTGCTGGAGTAAACTAGTCTAAATGGAGAGCTGCTGGAGTAAACTAGTCTAACTGGAGAGCTGCTGGAGTAACTAGTCTAACTGGAGAGCTGCTGGAGTAACTAGTCTAACTGGAGAGCTGCTGGAGTAACTAGTCTAACTGGAGAGCTGCTGGAGTAACTAGTCTAACTGGAGAGCTGCTGGAGTAACTAGTCTAAATGGAGAGCTGCTGGAGTAACTAGTCTAAATGGAGAGCTGCTGGATTAACTAGTCTAAATGGAGAGCTGCTGGAGTAACTAGTCTAAATGGAGAGCTGCTGGAGTAACTCGTCTAATTGGAGAGCTGCTGGAGTAACTAGTCTAAATGGAGAGCTGCTGGAGTAACTCGTCTAACTGGAGAGCTGCTGGAGTAACTAGTCTAAATGGAGAGCTGCTGGGGTAACTCGTCTAACTGGAGAGCTGCTGGAGTAACTAGTCTAAATGGAGAGCTGCTGGAGTAACTCGTCTAAATGGAGAGCTGCTGAGGTAACTAGTCTAACTGGAGAGCTGCTGGAGTAACTAGTCTAACTGGATAGCTGCTGGAGTAACTAGTCTAAATGGAGAGCTGCTGGAGTAACTAGTCTAAATGGAGAGCTGCTGGAGTAACTAGTCTAACTGGAGAGCTGCTGGAGTAAACTAGTCTAACTGGAGAGCTGCTGGAGTAAACTAGTCTAAATGGAGAGCTGCTGGAGTAAACTAGTCTAACTGGAGAGCTGCTGGAGTAACTAGTCTAACTGGAGAGCTGCTGGAGTAACTAGTCTAACTGGAGAGCTGCTGGAGTAACTAGTCTAACTGGAGAGCTGTTGGAGTAACTAGTCTAACTGGAGAGCTGCTGGAGTAACTAGTCTAACTGGAGAGCTGCTGGAGTAACTAGTCTAAATGGAGAGCTGCTGGAGTAACTAGTCTAAATGGAGAGCTGCTGGAGTAACTAGTCTAAATGGAGAGCTGCTGGAGTAAACTAGTCTAACTACAGTCCTCCTCTCTGAGTGAGGAGTTTCCCTATTTGATCTGCTAGAGAAGTAGAGAAGTGACCTGGATAACTTGACTGTCCTGGATAACTTGACTGTCCTGGATAACTTGACTGTCCTGGATAACTAGACTGTCCTGGATAACTTGACTGTCCTGAATAACTTGACTGCCCTATCTTGACCTGGATATCCTGTCCTGGATAGCTTGACTGTCCTGGATAACTTGCCTGTCCTGTGTTCCTAAATAGCACCCTATTCTCCATATAGTGCTCATAGGGCTATGGACAAAAGTAGCGCACTGCTGTCACGCCCTGACCTCAGAGATCCTTTTTATGTCTCTATTTTGGTTTGGTCAGGGCATTAGTTGGGATGGGCATTCTATGTTTTTGTGTTCTATGTGTTCTATTTCTGTGTGTTTGGCCGGGTGTGGTTCTCAGAGGCTATCGTTGTCTCTGATTGGGAACCATACCTAGGTAGCCTTTTCCCACCTGTGTCTTGTGGGTAGTTGTTTTGTGTTTCTGCACCTGACAGGACTGTTTCGTTTTCGTTCAGTCTCTTTGTTATTTTATTTTGGGTTCAGTTTAAATTAAAAAATAACATGAACACTTACCACCTTGCGCTTTGGTCCTCACCTTCTTCATACGACGACCGTTACAACTGCACGGGGAATGAGGTGTTAAACTGCATGGGGAATGAGGTGTTAAACTGCATGGGGAATGAGGTGTTAGAACTGCATGGGGAATGAGGTGTTAAACTGCATGGGGAATGAGGTGTTACAACTGCATGGGGAATGAGGTGTTACAACTGCATGGGGAATGAGGTGTTAAACTGCATGGGGAATGAGGTGTTACAACTGCATGGGGAATGAGGTGTTACAACTGCATGGGGAATGAGGTGTTACAACTGCATGGGGAATGAGGTGTTACAACTGCATGGGGAATGAGGTGTTACAACTGCATGGGGAATGAGGTGTTACAACTGCATGGGGAATGAGGTGTTAAACTGCATGGGGAATGAGGTGTTAGAACTGCATGGGGAATGAGGTGTTAAACTGCATGGGGAACGAGGTGTTACAATTGCATGGGGAATGAGGTGTTACAACTGCATGGGGAATGAGGTGTTAAACTGCATGGGGAATGAGGTGTTACAACTGCATGGGGAATGAAGTGTTAAACTGCATGGGGAATGAGGTGTTAAACTGCATGGGGAATGAGGTGTTACAACTGCATGGGGAATGAGGTGTTACAACTGCATGGGGAATGAGGTGTTACAATTGCATGGGGAATGAGGTGTTACAACTGCATGGGGAATGAGGTGTTAAACTGCATGGGGAACGAGGTGTTACAATTGCATGGGGAATGAGGTGTTACAACTGCATGGGGAATGAGGTGTTAAACTGCATGGGGAATGAGGTGTTACAACTGCATGGGGAATGAAGTGTTAAACTGCATGGGGAATGAGGTGTTACAACTGCATGGGGAATGAGGTGTTACAACTGCATGGGGAATGAGGTGTTACAACTGCATGGGGAACGAGGTGTTACAACTGCATGGGGAACGAGGTGTTACAACTGCATGGGGAATGAGGTGTTACAACTGCATGGGGAATGAGGTGTTAAACTGCATGGGGAATGAGGTGTTAAACTGCATGGGGAAGGAGGTGTTAAACTGCATGGGGAATGAGGTGTTAAACTGCATGGGGAATGAGGTGTTAAACTGCATGGGGAATGAGGTGTTACACTGCATGGGGAATGAGGTGTTCAACTGCATGGGGAATGAGGTGTTACACTGCATGGGGAATGAGGTGTTCAACTGCATGGGGAATGAGGTGTTACAACTGCATGGGGAATGAGGTGCTAAACTGCATGGGGAATGAGGTGTTAAACTGCATGGGGAATGAGGTGTTAAACTGCATGGGGAATGAGGTGTTAAACTGCATGGGGAATGAGGTGCTAAACTGCATGGGGAATGAGGTGTTAAACTGCATGGGGAATGAGGTGCTAAACTGCACGGGGAATGAGGTGTTAAACTGCACGGGGAATGAGGTGTTAAACTGCATGGGGAATGAGGTGTTAAACTGCATGGGGAATGAGGTGTTAAACTGCATGGGGAATGAGGTGTTAAACTGCACGGGGAATGAGGTGTTAAACTGCACGGGGAATGAGGTGTTAAACTGCATGGGGAATGAGGTGTTAAACTGCACGGGGAATGAGGTGTTACAACTGCATGGGGAATGAGGTGTTACAACTGCACGGGGAATGAGGTGTTAAACTGCACGGGAATGAGGTGTTAAACTGCACGGGGAATGAGGTGTTAAACTGCATGGGGAAGGAGGTGTTAAACTGCATGGGGAATGAGGTGTTAAACTGCATGGGGAATGAGGTGTTAAACTGCATGGGGAATGAGGTGTTACACTGCATGGGGAATGAGGTGTTCAACTGCATGGGGAATGAGGTGTTCAACTGCATGGGGAATGAGGTGTTACAACTGCATGGGGAACGAGGTGTTACAACTGCATGGGGAACGAGGTGTTAAACTGCATGGGGAATGAGGTGTTAAACTGCATGGGGAACGAGGTGTTACAACTGCATGGGGAATGAGGTGTTAAACTGCATGGGGAATGAGGTGTTAAACTGCACGGGGAATGAGGTGTTACAACTGCATGGGGAATGAAGTGTTAAACTGCATGGGGAATGAGGTGTTAAACTGCATGGGGAATGAGGTGTTACAACTGCATGGGGAATGAGGTGTTACAACTGCATGGGGAATGAGGTGTTACAACTGCATGGGGAATGAGGTGTTAAACTGCATGGGGAATGAGGTGTTAAACTGCACGGGGAATGAGGTGTTAAACTGCATGGGGAATGAGGTGTTAAACTGCACGGGGAATGAGGTGTTACACTGCATGGGGAACGAGGTGTTAAACTGCATGGGGAATGAGGTGCTAAACTGCATGGGGAATGAGGTGTTAAACTGCATGGGGAATGAGGTGCTAAACTGCATGGGGAATGAGGTGCTAAACTGCATGGGGAACGAGGTGTTACAACTGCATGGGGAATGAGGTGTTACAACTGCATGGGGAATGAGGTGTTAAACTGCATGGGGAATGAGGTGTTAAACTGCATGGGGAATGAGGTGTTAAACTGCATGGGGAATGAGGTGTTAAACTGCACGGGGAATGAGGTGTTACAACTGCATGGGGAATGAGGTGTTCAACTGCATGGGGAATGAGGTGTTCAACTGCATGGGGAATGAGGTGTTAAACTGCATGGGGAATGAGGTGTTAAACTGCATGGGGAATGAGGTGTTAAACTGCACGGGGAATGAGGTGTTAAACTGCATGGGGAATGAGGTGTTAAACTGCATGGGGAATGAGGTGTTACAACTGCACGGGGAATGAGGTGTTACAACTGCACGGGGAATGAGGTGTTAAACTGCATGGGGAATGAGGTGTTAAACTGCACGGGGAATGAGGTGTTAAACTGCATGGGGAATGAGGTGTTAAACTGCACGGGGAATGAGGTGTTAAACTGCATGGGGAATGAGGTGTTAAACTGAATGGGGAATGAGGTGTTAAACTGCATGGGGAACTGCATTAGTCTCATATGGGCATCAGTTCCTGTTTATTGTAATGGTTAAATGGAATGTTTCTTCCTCTTCAGAGCAAGGACATCATGCAGTGAATGTTAAGGCATAGGGAAGTTAAAGATAAATCATATTCTACATTTTGGGGGGGGGGGGGGGGTCTGTCAATGTAAATAGTCCGGGCATTTGATTAATTGTTTAGCAGTCTTATGGCTTGGGGGTAGAAGCTGTTAATGAGCTTTTTGGTCCTAGACTTGGCGCTCCAGTACCGCTTGCCGTGTGGTAGCAGAGAGAACAGTCTATGTAACTTGAGTGACTTGAGTCTTTGACCATTTTTAGGGCTTTCCTCTGACACCGCCTGGTATTGAGGTCCTGGATGGCAGGAAGCTTGGCCCCAGTGATGTACTGGGCTGTACACACTACTCTCTGTAGCGCCTTACGGTCAGATGTCTAGCAGTTGCTATACCAGGCGGTGATGCAACCGGTCAGGATGCTCTCGATGGTGCAGCTGTGGAACTTATTGAGGATCTGAGGAACAATGCCAAATCTTTTCAGTATCCTGAGGGGGAAAAGGTGTTGTCGTGCCCTCTTCACGTCTGTCTTGGTGTGTTTGGACCATGATAGTTTGTTGGTGATGTGGACACCAAGGAACTTAACTCTCGACCCGCTCCACTACAGCCCCGTCGATGTTAATGGGGGCCTGTTAGGCCCAGCTTTTCCTGTAGTCCACAATCAGCTCCTTTGTCTTGCTCACATTGAGGGAGAGATTGTTTTCCTGGCACCACACTGCCAGTTCTCTGACCTCCTCCCTATAGGCTGTGTCATTGTTGTCGGTAATCAGGCAGCAAACTTAATGATGGTGTTGTAGTCGCATTTTGGCCACTCAGTCATGTGTGAACTCTCTCTTCCGTCTCTCTCTCTTTCCTCCCTCTCTCTCTCTCTTTCGTCCCTCTCTCTCTCTTCCGTCCCTCTCTCTCTCTTTCGCCCCTCTCTCTCTCTTTCGCCCCTCTCTCTCTCTTTCGTCCCTCTCTCTCTCTTCCGTCCCTCTCTCTCTTCCGTCCCCCTCTCTCTTCCGTCCCCCTCTCTCTTCCATCCCCCTCTCTCTTCCGTCCCCCTCTCACTTCCGTCCCTCTCTCTCTTCCATCTCTCTCTCTCTCTTCCGTCTCTCTCTCTCTCTTCCGTCTCTCTCTCTCTCTTCCGTCTCTCTCTCTCTCTTCTGTCTCTCTCTCTCTCTTCTGTCTCTCTCTCTCTCTTCCGTCTCTCTCTCTCTCTTTTGTCTCTCTCTCTCTCTCTCTCTCTTCCGTCTCTCTCTCTTCCGTCTCTCTCTCTCTCTTCCGTCTCTCTCTCTCTCTTTCGTCCCTCTCTCTCTCTTCCGTCCCTCTCTCTCTCTTCCGTCCCTCTCTCTCTTCCGTCCCCCTCTCTCTTCCGTCCCCCTTTCTCTTCCATCTCTCTCTCTCTCTTCCGTCTCTCTCTCTCTCTTCCGTCTCTCTCTCTCTCTCTTCCGTCTCTCTCTCTCTCTCTTCCGTCTCTCTCTCTCTCTCTTCCGTCTCTCTCTCTCTCTCTTCCGTCTCTCTCTCTCTTTCTCTCTTCCGTCTCTCTCTCTCTTTCTCTCTTCCGTCTCTCTCTCTCTTTCTCTCTTCCGTCTCTCTCTCTTTCTCTCTTCCGTCTCTCTCTCTTCCGTCTCTCTCTCTTCCGTCTCTCTCTCGCTCTCTCTTCCGTCTCTCGCTCTCTCTCCCGTCCCTCTCTCTCTCTCTCCCGTCCCTCTCTCTCTCTCTTCCGTCCCTCTCTCTCTCTCTCTCTCTTCCGTCCCTCTCTCTCTCTCTCTCTCTTCCGTCCCTCTCTCTCTCTCTCTCTTCCGTCCCTCTCTCTCTCTCTCTCTTCCGTCCCTCTCTCTCTCTCTCTCTCTTCCGTCCCTCTCTCTCTCTCTCTCTCTTCCGTCCCTCTCTCTCTCTCTTTCCTCACTCCATCTCTACTGTATACCCTACTGGCTTAAGGCTGACACTCCATCTCTACTGTATACCCTACTGGCTTAAGGCTGTCACTCCATCTCTACTGTATATCCTACTGGCTTAAGGCTGACACTCCATCTCTACTGTATACCCTACTGGCTTAAGACTGACTCTCCATCTCTACTGTATACCCTACTGGCTTAAGACATATTCGTCTTGTCAAACCATCCCTGTAATGTTCACAGATTAACTGTCAATCCCTGTTTTTCATCAAATCTCAACTATTCCCTCGAGGGAAGAAGATACAGAAAACGAGGAGGTTGATTAAGTTAAGCATGATATGGTAGCTATCTGATTTGGATATGCAATGCTCTTAAAGACAAATGGGGGAACAAGATGCTCTACAAAAAAAAAAAATGTCTACAATGGTTTTCAAAGCCGAGATGAAGGGACCACCAGTATGATGCAAGAAAGGGTCTAATGCCTACACAGAGAGAGATTCATTACTAATAACCGTGGTACTATCTGTCATGTACTATATCTTCTATGTATAATAACCTTGGTACTATCTGTCATGTACTTAGATCTGCCATCTATTTTGTGAAGTGCACCAGTCCCTCCTGCAGCAAAGGTACCCCCACAACATGATGCTGACACCCCCGTGCTTCACGGTTGGGATGGTGTTCTTCGGCTTGCAAGCCTCCCCCTTTTTCCTCCAAACATAACAATGGTCATTATGGCCAAACAGTTCAATTTTTGTTTCATCAGACCAGAGGACATTTCTCTAAAAAGTACGATCCTTGTCCCCATGTGCAGTTGCAAAACTCTCGACAAACCGTAGTCTGGCTTTTTTATGGCGGTTTTTGAGCAGTGGCTTCTTCCTTGCTGAACGGCCTTTCAGGTTATGTCGATATAGGACTCGTTTTACTGTGGATAGAGATACTTTTGTACCTGTTTCCTCCAGCATCTTCACAAGGTCCTTTGCTGTTATTCGCACCAAAGTACGTTCATCTCTAGGAGACAGAACGCGTCTCCTTCCTGAGCGGTAGGATGGCTGCGTGGTCCCATGGTGTTTATACTTGTGTACTGTTGTCTGTACAGGACGAGCGTTGTACCTTCAGGCATTTGGAAATTGAACCAGACTTGTGGAGGTCTACACTTTTTTTTCTGAGGTTTTGGCTGATCTCACTCACTCACTCACTCACTCACTCACTCACTCACTCACTCACTCACTCACTCACTCACTCAGCCTTGTGCCATACAGGGATATTCGGTAATACCGGCACTGACTACAAGGTACGCTATTGTAATCCAAAGGTTAGCAAGGCTAACAAAGTGCATGTAAAATCCACATAGAGAATCCTAACTGAATGCTAACGAGCGCATTGTGAATATACAGTCTCTGACCTAAAGTATTTGCAGGACCGAAATCCAAGCTCATAACGTTATATGTGAAATGAACAACTTGATCTTCTTGATCTCCTAACATATTGCACAAGTTGACTGCAGGTATTGACTTAAAACGTAGCTACAAATATTTAAATGCTACAAATGTTCACCATTTTAAAAAAATGTAAGTGTCAAATAAGTAGTTTTAATGGATGGTATTGAAAAACCATCCCATAGCTACAGTTTTTCCAAATAACCCGGTATATGATATACTGCCCTACTCTCTACCCCCCCTTCCTCCCCCCTCTCTCTCTCTCTCTCTGTTTGTCTCCCCCTCTACTCTCTGCCCCCCCAACCCCACTCCCTCACTTCCCCTTCTCTATCTGTTCTCTCAGCAGCTGAGCACCCCCCCCTCTATCTTCATGTCTCCCGGTCCCTCCGTCCCCTCTCTCTCTATGCTCTGAGGGATGACTGAGCAGCTGAGCACCCCCCCCCCCTCCCCTATCTTCATGTCTCCCGTCCCCGGTCCCTCCGTCCCCTCTCTCTCTGTGCTCTGAGGGATGACCGAGCAGCTGAACATTCCTCCCCCATCTCTCTCTGTTCCCTGGTTCCCCCCTCTCTCTCTCTGTCTTCCTGGTCCCCCCCCCTCTCTCTCGGTCTTCCTGGTCCCTCCGTCCCCTCTGTTCTCTGTCTTCCTGTCCCCTGGTCACTCCACCCACCCCCCTCTCTGTTCTCTCTGAGGGATGACTGAGAAGCTGAACATTCCTCCCCATCTCTCTCTGTCTTCCTGGTCCCTGTCCCCTGGTCCCTCTGCGCCCCCCTCCCCCGCCCCCTCTCTCTGAGGGATGACTGAGCAGTTGAACATTCCTCCCCCTCTCTCTCTGTCCCCTGGTCCCTCCGCACCCCCCTCTCTGAGGGATGACTGAGCAGCTGAACATTCCTCCCCCTCTCTCTGTCTTCCTGGTCCCCCCCTGGTCCCTCCGCGCCCCCCCCCTCTCTCTGAGGGATGACTGAGCAGTTGAACATTATCTCCACCTCACACATGTTTGACCTAGTTTACACTTTAGGATGTATGTGACAATCAGAAGAAATGCCAGGCTCTATTTTGTGTCACCCTCGGCTGGTCGATAGACAGCAACAGCGCATGGAGACGGAGGACTGTGTCCCAAATGGCACCCTATTCCCTATATAGTGCACTACTTTAGACCAGGGCCCATAGGGAAGAGGGTGCACTACTTTAGACCAGGGCCCATATAGGGAATAGGGTGCCATTTGGGACGTATCCAGACTCACCAGAGGGACACGGTGATATCCCTCCTCTGACAAATGGGTGGGTGGAATCTCCTGGCAGACAGAAACACAGAGAGCAGTGAGGGTGAGGAGTGAGCCTCTGTGCCAAGGCCAGTGATAGGTGGCTGGTGTGGAGGAACTAGGATAACTAAGTAAAGTCGAAAAAAGGTACTCTCACTCAAACTGAAATAACCAATTAACAGAAATAGACAGAGTGTACGGTGATTTATGGAGGGTGTTGTGAAACATAGTAAACCACTCTCTACTGATCGTTTTACGGTATAGCTGGGTGAAATAAACCCCGTTCACCCTTTACACTCTTGGAAACTGGCCTATATGGATATATGGCTGAATGTTCCTTACAGAAGAAACATGAAAAGCATGAACTTGGTAGTAATTGAAAATAATAATAATAGATAATTGGAAGATTAATAGACCAAAGGTGAGGACAAAACAGTTGACACAAGACTGAATCCAAAACATTCCACTGTTGATTTTGTGTATTTTACATTTACGGTAATTTTCACAGTTTGCTGATAACTAAATCTGAAAATACTCCGGAATACGTTAAGTAACGTGAAAAGAATATTCCTGGAAAATGTCGCGGTTTGGCGCAACGTAAGACAAAGGGTTGAGAGGAATAACAGTTAGTTACTAAGTCATTTTAATGCACTTTTATGACTCAAAGAAGTCTTCAACTATACTCATTTGTCCCATCTGTGACTTTGACATACTAGAGCAAGTACACCTATACTTCTGTTTGGAACATGGCCCTGCATCCCCGCCATCACACAATTACTGTTGTTGCGTACTCAATCCCCAAAAACGGACCATTTTATAAATCGCGATCTGGGTCAGGTGGGCATCATTTAAAAGCTTGTTCTATTGCTAACATGACTAGTTAAGTTATAAAATACGATCTTACCGTGTTGGGCTTTCACAAAGCAATTCAGTGAGCAATTCAGCAGATTGATAATTTTGGTGAGCTATAAAAGTAGTTATGCGTGCATTCCCTTTGCGTGTTCTGTGACGGAATTTTCTTCACAATGAACAAACGGGCTCGTTCTGTTCAGAACAAACCCAGGGTATGACGCCATGTCATCTTGTACATCAAACATAGTTATCATTAACGTTGACACTGTATATGACATGAGTTTTAATGATATGGAGATGTGAGGTGCACATTTTGGTGTTCTGGTTTGGTTGTACGACATGATAGCTGTATGTATTATAATCCTCAACGCCTTATCTTTCAAAATACACGGAGTCCTCTTAATGTATAGCATTTCCCCTCTCTCAGACGACAACATGTTACAAAGTTTCCGAATTAGCAGGAGGAATGGGGACAACTTCAAAGCCCACACCGCAGCGCTGTGAAGCACAGAGCCCGAGTTCTGACGTCATTTATAGCGCGTTACATTACAGCCACTGCGTTCCAATTTAGGCTCTTATCAGTGTCCGAATCTGCCATTTGTGAACTCGTATACGGGTACAAGTGTAAAGGGCTACTGTCAACGGATAATACTTCTAACTAATTCTAACCGTCAAATAAAATGTAACTTCAAAGCATATTCCACAAATTACCACCATTTTTTTTTTGTTGCTGAGCCCAGATAGAGAACTGATGAACCTTGAATGAAATGACTATTTCATCTGTGATCAAATCAAACAGTGAACATACCAGAAGAAAGAGAATCCGATGAATTCATCTCATCTCTGTCTTTGTAATTGGAAGATCTTAGTAGATGAGTGCCGTGCGTGCCCTAGTTCCATTTCCACAGGTTGGTTTCGAAGGAAAAGACAGGAACTAAGCCAAATAGCTGAGTGTAAAATAAAGTGATTGCCTTGCACATTTTTCACTGTTCCATTTTTTTCTGTCAGGCTGGCATAGTTTGCTAGTTCATTATGAGTTTCTTTTGTAACGTTTCATATACAGTACCTAAAGTCTGCAGTCTCTACCCCCCCCCCCTCTCTCTCATGAAACTGTGCTGCAACGTCAAATGTGAAATGTACCCTTTCTCTCTCTCTGCAGGCGTATAGTGAGCCTTGGAACAGACAGAGCGAGGGTTTACTTGAGGAACAGCAGTTGAGATGGTGGCACTGTACTTTGATACTGTTTAGAGAATCTGTCAAATGTTTCTGGATTGGAACAGAAGGAGAGGGCTAAACGCGGAGAGGGCTAGATGCCGGAGAGGGCTAGACGCCGGAGAGGGCTAGACGCCGGAGAGGGCTAGACGCCGGAGAGGGCTAGACGCGGAGAGGGCTAGACAGGGGGGGCTAGACGCGGAGAGGGCTAGACGCTGGAGAGGGCTAGACGCGGGAGAGGGCTAGACGCGGGAGAGGGCTAGACGCGGGAGAGGGCTAGACGCGGGAGAGGGCTAGACGCGGGAGAGGGCTAGACGCGGAGAGGGCTAGACGCGGAGAGGGCTAGACGCGGAGAGGGCTAGACGCGGGAGAGGGCTAGACGCGGGAGAGGGCTAGACGCGGGAGAGGGCTAGACGCGGGAGAGGGCTAGACGCTGGAGAGGGCTAGACGCTGGAGAGGGCTAGATGCGGAGAGGGCTAGATGCGGAGAGGGCTAGACAAGGGAGAGGGCTAGACAAGGGAGAGGGCTAGACGCGGGAGAGGGCTAGACGCGGAGAGGGCAGGGTTGAGTCGGAGGCAGGTGAACAGAAGTAGGATTGGAGGCAGAGGCTGTGTACTGTGACTGTTTAGACTCTGAGAAAGGAACAGGCACAGAGGACAGGTACATACAGGGCCTTGCAAAAGTATTCATCTCCCTTGGTGTTTTTTTCCTATTTAGTTGCATTACAACCTGCAATTTAAATGGATTTTTATTTGGATTCCATGTAATGGATGCACACAGTCCAAATTGGTGAAGTGAAATGAAAATAAAAACTGAAAAGTGGTGTGTGCATATGTATTCACCCCCTTTACATATGTATTCACCCCCTTTACATATGTATTCACCCCCTTTACATATGTATTCACCCCCTTTACATATGTATTCACCCCCTTTACATATGTATTCACCCCCTTTACATATGTATTCACTCCCTTTGCATATGTATTCACCCCCTTTACATATGTATTCACCCCCTTTACATATGTATTCACCCCCTTTACATATGTATTCACCCCCTTTACATATGTATTCACCCCCTTTACATATGTATTCACCCCCTTTGCTGTGAAGCCCCTAAATAAGATCAGGTGCAACCAATTACCTTCAGAGGTAACATAATTAGATAGATTGCACACAGGTGGACTTTATTTAATTGTCATATGATCTGTCACATGATCTGAGTGTATATATACTGTACGCCTGTTCTGAAAGGCCTCAGAGTCTGCAACACCACCAGGCAAGCAGCACTATGAAGACCAAGGAGCTCTCCAAACAGGTCAGGGACAAAGTTGTGGAGAAGTAGAGATCAGGGTTGGGTTATAAAAAAAATATCCGAAACTTTGAACATCCCACGGCGCACCATTATTAAAAAATCAGAAAGAATATGGCACTACAACAAACCTGCCTAGTGAGGGCCGCCCACCAAAGCCCAAGGACCAGGCAAGGAGGATATTAATCAGAGAGGCAACAAAGAGACCAAAGATAACCCTGAAGGAGCTGCTAAGCTCCACAGCGGATATTGGGGACCAGTTTAAGCCGTACACTCCACAGAGCTGGGCATTACGGAAGAGTGGCCATTGCTTAAAGAAAAAAGTAAGCAAACGTGTTTGCCAAAATGCATGTGGGAGATTCCCCACACATATGGAAGAAGGAACTCTGGTCAGATGAAACTAAAATGTAGCTTTTTTGGCCATCAAGGAAAACGCTATGTCTGGCACAAACCCAACACCTCTCATCACCACGAGAACACCATCCCCACAGTGAAGCATGGTGGTGGCAGCATCCTGCTGTGGGGATGTTTTCATCGGCAGGGACTGAGAAACTGGTCAGAATTGAAGGAATGATGGATGGGGCTAAATACAGGGACATTCTTGAGGGAAACCTGTTTCTGTCTTCCAGAGATGTGAGACTGCGACGGAGGTTCACCTTCCAGCAGGACAATGACCCTAAGCATACTGCTAAAGCAACACTCGAGTGGTTTAAGGGGAAACATTTAAATGTCTTGGGATGGCCTAGTCAAAGCCCAGACCTCAATCCAATTCAGAATCTGTGGTATGACTTAAAGATTGCTGTACACCAGTGGAACCCATCCAACTTGAAAGAGCTGGAGCAGTTTTGCCTTGGGCAAAATTCCCAGTAGTTAGATGTGCCAATCTTATAGAGACATACCCCAAGAGACTTGCAGCTGTAATGGCTGCAAAAGGTGGGTCTACAAAGTATTGACTTTGGGGGGGGGTGAATGGTTATACACGCTCAAGTTTTCAGTTTTTTTGTCTTATTTCTTGCTTGTTTCACCAAGAAAAATGTTTTGCATCTCCAAAGTGGTATTGTGTGTTGTGTAAATCAAATGATACAACCCCCCCAAAAAATACATTTTAATTCCAGGTTGTAAGGCAACAAAATAGGAAAAATGCCAAGGGGGGTGAATACTTTTGTAAGCCACTGTAGAATGCAGATTTGATTCTGAGGCAGGGAACCAAGGTGGTGGTAGAGATGGCATTGTGACTGTAATGTGACTAGGAGCAGGAGACAGACAGATGAGGCAGACAGGATAGACTGACTACTGTGACTAGGAGCAGAATACAGACAGATGAGGCAGGCATATAGAAGGCAGACAGCACAGACTGTCTCAGACAGGACAGGGAACAGGTGTAGAGGTGGTGCAGCCAGTCTTTAAAAAGGCAGAGAAGGTAGACATGTGTTTGTCCCAAATGGCACCCTATTCCCTACATAGTGCACTACTTTTAACTAGTGCACTATGTAGGGAATACGGTGATTTATTTGGGACGCTGACACAGAGAATGTTCAATTGAGGCAGGGAACTGAGGTTGAAGGCAGGTGGGCGCTGTACTGTGACACCATTTGGATTCGGAGGCCCAGAACACAGAGACTGGTGATGGTACTGTACTTTGACACCGTTTGGACTCGGAGGCCCAGAACACAGAGATACAGAGGATGATGATGGCACTGTACTCTGACACTGTTTAGAGAATCAGTAATTTGTTTATGCCCTTCCTGTCACTCTCCCTGTGTCTGTTCCTCCAGACTATAAAACACAACAACACATCATCCTCCAAAAACTGTCTGTTCTTTTGGAATAACAAGTGTAAGGTGAGGGGGAAAGTTTGGGGATGTAATTATTCACCAATACGCATCAGTCCCTGTTTTTAAATGTTTAAGAGACAAGTGCATCTGTCCACGGACCCCAAAACGATCCAAATGTAGCATTGCATTGGTTAGAAAATTGATTCAAACGTTATGAATCACCGGTTTACGAAAATGTTTTGCTCAGATTACATTCTTCATACCTTACAAAATACCTCATCTTTTGTGACAACGGATGAGTTCTCTCCTTCAGTGTCGAACTGCCTGTAACTGTGTTGACAGTCATTGATCTACAAGTCATTTTGCATGCCGAACAACCCCAGTAATATCAGTAGTCAAACTGAGCCCAGCTTCGCGCTGACCAACGCGAGGTAGGCAGCCTGTTCCTAATCTTGCACATCAGCGGGGCACCTTCAGTATTCAAATGCTTAAATGGCTTGCATGATATTAAGCTTTATTAGTGAGTGACAGCCTATGTAATTTGTTATCTATGCACTGTTGAAAGTCGTCTATTGGAGACGACTCTCATCTGGCTATGTACCTACTGAACGGGGAAAACAATAGATTTGGATTTGGATTGTTCAGGTTCACCATCAGCAGTAGTTTTGGCAGTTTTGCATTAAACAATCAATGAAATTGTCAACTTTAAAAAAAAAATGACCATACACACACATATGTATGTGTGTGTGTGTGTGTGGTCATTCTTTTAAAAGTTGATAATTTCATAATGAGGACAGCAATCACTTTTGTGAGGTACACTGCATGGTCCAAGCAAGAGAAGAAGGGGAGATCCATCCAGTCATAGTGTCCATTTAGATTTTGAGGAGAAATCCAAATAGTCATATCCTATGTCATCGCAAATGTTATATATTTTTTTTACAAGCAATCAATATTGATACTTTACTAGCTGAAACTCTTCATCCCGCATTTCTGCGGGCAGATGGGGGAGGCGGGCAGATGGGGGAGGTTGGGCAGATGGGGAGAGGTTGGGCAGATGGGGGAGGTTGGGCAGATGGGGGAGGTTGGGCAGATGGGGGAGGCGGGCAGATGGGGGAGGTTGGGCAGATGGGGGAGGTTGGGCAGATGGGGGAGGTTGGGCAGATGGGGGAGGTTGGGCAGATGGGGGAGGTTGGGCAGATGGGGGGGAGGTTGGGCAGATGGGGGAGGTTGGGCAGATGGGGGAGGTTGGGCAGATGGGGGAGGTTGGGCAGATGGGGGGAGGCGGGCAGATGGGGGAGGTTGGGCAGATGGGGGAGGTTGGGCAGATGGGGGAGGTTGGGCAGATGGGGGAGGTTGGGCAGATGGGGGAGGCGGGCAGATGGGGGAGGTTGGGCAGATGGGGGGAGGTTGGGCAGATGGGGGAGGTTGGGCAGATGGGGGAGGCGGGCAGATGGGGGAGGTTGGGCAGATGGGGGAGGTTGGGCAGATGGGGGAGGCGGGCAGATGGGGGAGGTTGGGCAGATGGGGGGAGGCGGGCAGATGGGGGAGGCGGGCAGATGGGGGAGGTTGGGCAGATGGGGGGAGGCGGGCAGATGGGGGAGGTTGGGCAGATGGGGGAGGCGGGCAGATGGGGGAGGTTGGGCAGATGGGGGAGGTTGGGCAGATGGGGGGAGGCGGGCAGATGGGGGAGGCGGGCAGATGGGGGGAGGCGGGCAGATGGGGGAGGCGGGCAGATGGGGGGAGGCGGGCAGATGGGGGAGGCGGGCAGATGGGGGCGGCGGGCAGATGGGGGCGGCGGGCAGATGGGGGAGGCGGGCAGATGGGGGGAGGCGGGCAGATGGGGGAGGCGGGCAGATGGGGGGAGGCGGGCAGATGGGGGGAGGCGGGCAGATGGGATCGCAGCGTAGCCTAGTGGTTAGAGCGTTGGGTCAGTAACTGAAAGGTTGCAAGATCAAATCCCTGAGCTGACAAGGTACAAATCTGTCGATCTGCCCCTGAACAAGGCAGTTAACCCACTGTTTCCTAGGCCGTCATTGAAGATAAGAATTTGTCCTTAACTGACTTGCCTAGTTAAATAAAGATTTAAAAAATGTAAAAGATCAGGTGCCTATATAGTAACTGTATTTATTAAGGATTCCCATTAGCTATTGCCAAGGCAGCAGCTACTCTTCCTGTGGTTTATTATGGATCCCCATTAGTTCCTGTCAAGGCAGCAGCTACTCTTCCTGGAGTTTATTATGGATCCCCATTAGTTCCTGCCAAGGCAGCAGCTACTCTTCCTGTGGTTTATTATGGATCCCCATTAGTTCCTGCCAAGGCAGCAACTACTCTTCCTGTGGTTTATTATGTATCCCCATTAGTTCCTGCCAAGGCAGCAACTACTCTTCCTGTGGTTTATTATGGATCCCCATTAGTTCCTGCCAAGGCAGCAGCTACTCTTCCTGTGGTTTATTATGGATCCCCATTAGTTCCTGCCAAGGCAGCAGCTACTCTTCCTGTGGTTTATTATGGATCCCCATTAGTTCCTGCCAAGGCAGCAACTACTCTTCCTGTGGTTTATTATGTATCCCCATTAGTTCCTGCCAAGGCAGCAACTACTCTTCCTGTGGTTTATTATGGATCCCCATTAGTTCCTGCCAAGGCAGCAGCTACTCTTCCTGTGGTTTATTATGGATCCCCATTAGTTCCTGTCAAGGCAGCAGCTACTCTTCCTGTGGTTTATTATGGATCCCCATTAGTTCCTGCCAAGGCAGCAGCTACTCTTCCTGTGGTTTATTATGGATCCCCATTAGTTCCTGTCAAGGCAGCAGCAGCTACTCTTCCTGTGGTTTATTATGGATCCCCATTAGTTCCTGTCAAGGCAGCAGCTACTCTTCCTGGGGGTTTATTATGGATCCCCATTAGTTCCTGCCAAGGCAGCAGCTACTCTTCCTGGGGTTTATTATGAATCCCCATTAGTTCCTGCCAAGGCAGCAGCTACTCTTCCTGGGGTTTATTATGGATCTCCATTAGTTCCTGCCAAGGCAGCAGCTACTCTTCCTGTGGTTTATTATGAATTCTCATTAGTTCCTGCCAAGGAAGCAACTACTCTTCCTGGGGTTTATTATGGATCCCCATTAGTTCCTGCCAAGGCAGCAGCTACTCTTCCTGGGGTTTATTATGGATCCCCATTAGTTCCTGCCAAGGCAGCAGCTACTCTTCCTGGGGTTTATTATGGATCCCCATTAGTTCCTGCAAAGGCAGCTAGTCTTCCTGGTGTTTATTATGGATCCCCATTAGTTCCTGCCAAGGCAGCTACTCTTCCTGGGGTTTATTATGGATCCCCATTAGTTCCTGACAAGGCAGCAGCTACTCTTCCTGTGGTTTATTATGGATCCCCTTTAGTTCCTGTCAAGGCAGCAGCTACTCTTCCTGGAGTTTATTATGGATCCCCATTAGTTCCTGCCAAGGCAGCAGCTACTCTTCCTGGGGTTTATTAGGGATCCCCATTAGTTCCTGCCAAGGCAGCAGCTACTCTTCCTGGGGTTTATTATGGATCCCCATTAGTTCCTGCCAAGGCAGCAGCTACTCTTCCTGTGGTTTATTATGGATCCCCATTACTTCCTGCCAAGGCAGCAACTACTCTTCCTGTGGTTTATTATGGATCCCCATTAGTTCCTGCCAAGGCAGCAGCTACTCTTCCTGTGGTTTATTATGGATCCCCATTAGTTCCTGTCAAGGCAGCAGCTACTCTTCCTGTGGTTTATTATGGATCCCCATTAGTTCCTGTCAAGGCAGCAGCTACTCTTCCTGTGGTTTATTATGAATCCCCATTAGTTCCTGCCAAGGAAGCCAACTACTTTTCCTGGGGTTTATTATGGATCCCCATTAGTTCCTGCCAAGGCAGCAGCTACTCTTCCTGTGGTTTATTATGGATCCCCATTAGTTCCTGTCAAGGCAGCAGCTACTCTTCCTGTGGTTTATTATGAATCCCCATTAGTTCCTGCCAAGGAAGCCAACTACTTTTTTTTTTAAGAAGGTAGAAACTAGAGCCTGTAGGACCTGCCTTGTTGACAGTGCTGTTAAGAAGGTAGAAACTAGAGCCTGTAGGACCTGCCTTGTTGACAGTGCTGTTAAGAAGGTAGAAACTAGGGCCTGTAGGACCTGCCTTGTAAAGCGTTGCTTTTTTTATAGACAGACTTCTCCCCATCTTAGCTACTGTTGTATCAATATGTTTTGACCATAACAGTTTACAATCCAGGGTTACTCCAAGCAGTTTAGTCACCTCAATTAAACAAAATATATATAATTTCATTTAATAGCCTCCATCTTTGTACTATCATTCTTTATTTACTGTATCTTTGTTTCATAGTATAGTTTATTTTTATTAAGTTTAGTCACAGGATTTTTCAATTTGCAGTTGGTTTGCCAATCAGTTGTGCAGCCAGAATTATTTGCCTTACCTTTTGCCTCATCCCTCTCAACCATTCAATTTTTAAATTCCTCATCAATCCAAGGGGATTTAACAGTTTTTTACAGTCATTTTTGTAATGTGTGTGGGTGCTTATTAGTAACTAGAATAAGCATTTTTATAAATGTTTCAAGTGCAGCATCTGGTTGCTCCTCATTACACACCACAGACCAGCAGCATCTGGTTACTCCTCATTACACACCACAGACCAGCAGCATCTGGTTGCTCCTCATTACACACCACAGACCAGCAGCGTCTGGTTGCTCCTCATTACACACCACAAATCAAATCAAATTTTATTTGTCACATACACATGGTTAGCAGATGTTAATGCGAGTGTAGCGAAATGCTTGTGCTTCTAGTTCCGACAATGCAGTGATAACCAACAAGTAATCTAACTAACAATTCCAAAACTACTGTCTTATACACAGTGTAAGGGGATAAGGAATATGTACATAAGGATATATGAATGAGTGATGGTACAGAGCAGCATACAGTAGATGGTATCGAGTACAGTATATACATATGAGATGAGTATGTAGACAAAGTAAACAAAGTGGCATAGTTAAAGTGGCTAGTGACATAAGGATGCAGTCGATGATCTAGAATACAGTATATACGTATGCATATGAGATGAATAATGTAGGGTAAGTAACATTATATAAGGTAGCATTGTTTAAAGTGGCTAGTGATATATTTACATAATTTCCCATCAATTCCCATTATTAAAGTGGCTGGAGTTGGGTCAGTGTCAATGACAGTGTGTTGGCAGCAGCCACTCAATGTTAGTGGTGGCTGTTTAACAGTCTGATGGCCTTGAGATAGAAGCTGTTTTTCAGTCTCTCGGTCCCAGCTTTGATGCACCTGTACTGACCTCGCCTTCTGGATGATAGCGGGGTGAACAGGCAGTGGTTCGGGTGGTTGATGTCCTTGATGATCTTTATGGCCTTCCTGTAACATCGGGTGGTGTAGGTGTCCTGGAGGGCAGGTAGTTTGCCCCCGGTGATGCGCTGTGCGGACCTCACTACCCTCTGGAGAGCCTTACGGTTGAGGGCGGAGCAGTTGCCGTACCAGGCGGTGATACAGCCCGCCAGGATGCTCTCGATTGTGCATCTGTAGAAGTTTGTGAGTGCTTTTGGTGACAAGCCGAATTTCTTCAGCCTCCTGAGGTTGAAGAGGCGCTGCTGCGCCTTCTTCACGACGCTGTCAGTGTGAGTGGACCAATTCAGTTTGTCTGTGATGTGTATGCCGAGGAACTTAAAACTTGCTACCCTCTCCACTACTGTTCCATCGATGTGGATAGGGGGTGTTCCCTCTGCTGTTTCCTGAAGTCCACAATCATCTCCTTAGTTTTGTTGACGTTGAGTGTGAGGTTATTTTCCTGACACCACACTCCGAGGGCCCTCACCTCCTCCCTGTAGGCCGTCTCGTCGTTGTTGGTAATCAAGCCTACCACTGTTGTGTCGTCCGCAAACTTGATGATTGAGTTGGAGCGTGCGTGGCCACGCAGTCGTGGGTGAACAGGGAGTACAGGAGAGGGCT
Organism: Oncorhynchus nerka; assembly: GCF_034236695.1. Taxonomy (NCBI): domain Eukaryota; kingdom Metazoa; phylum Chordata; class Actinopteri; order Salmoniformes; family Salmonidae; genus Oncorhynchus; species Oncorhynchus nerka. The sequence continues at coordinate 97,451,417 of NC_088410.1, read as the reverse complement.
CAGAACGCACCCTTGTGGGGCCCCCCGTGTTGAGGATCAGCGGGGAGGAGATGTTGTTGCCTACCCTCACCACCTGGGGGCGGCCCGTCAGGAAGTCCAGTACCCAGTTGCACAGGGCGGGGTCGAGACCCAGGGTCTCGAGCTTGATGACGAGCTTGGAGGGTACTATGGTGTTGAATGCCGAGCTGTAGTCGATGAACAGCATTCTCACATAGGTATTCCTCTTGTCCAGGTGGGTTAGGGCAGTGTGCAGTGTGGTTGAGATTGCATCGTCTGTGGACCTATTTGGGCGGTAAGCAAATTGGAGTGGGTCTAGGGTGTCAGGTAGGGTGGAGGTGATATGGTCCTTGACTAGTCTCTCAAAGCACTTCATGATGACGGAAGTGAGTGCTACGGGGCGGTAGTCGTTTAGCTCAGTTACCTTAGCTTTCTTGGGAACAGGAACAATGGTGACCCTCTTGAAGCATGTGGGAACAGCAGACTGGTATAGGGATTGATTGAATATGTCCGTAAACACACCGGCCAGCTGGTCTACGCATGCTCTGAGGGCGCGGCTGGGGATGCCGTCTGGGCCTGCAGCCTTGCGAGGGTTAACACGTTTAAATGTCTTACTCACCTCGGCTGCAGTGAAGGAGAGACCGCATGTTTTCGTTGCAGGCCGTGTCAGTGGCACTGTATTGTCCTCAAAGCGGGCAAAAAAGTTATTTAGTCTGCCTGGGAGCAAGACATCCTGGTCCGTGACTGGGCTGGTTTTCTTCTTGTAGTCCGTGATTGACTGTAGACCCTGCCACATGCCTCTTGTGTCTGAGCCATTGAATTGAGATTCCACTTTGTCTCTGTACTGACGCTTAGCTTGTTTAATAGCCTTGTGGAGGGAATAGCTGCATTGTTTATATTCGGACATGTTAGCAGACACCTTGCCCTGATTAAAAGCAGAGGTTCGCGCTTTCAGTTTCACGCGAATGCTGCCATCAATCCACGGTTTCTGGTTTGGGAATGTTTTTATCGTTGCTATGGGAACGACATCTTCGACGCGCGTTCTAATGAACTCGCACACCGAATCAGCGTATTCGTCAATATTTCCATCTGACGCAATACGAAACATGTCCCAGTCCACGTGATGGAAGCAGTCTTGGAGTGCAATTTGTAAGTCGCTCTGGATAAGAGCGTCTGCTAAATGACTTAAATGTAAATGTAAATGAGTGTGGAGTCAGCTTGGTCTGACCAGCGTTGGACAGACCTCAGCGTGGGAGCCTCTTGTTTTAGTTTCTGCCTGTAGGCAGGGATCAGCAAAATGGAGTCGTGGTCAGCTTTTCCGAAAGGGGGGCGGGGCAGGGCCTTATATGCGTCGCGGAAGTTAGAGTAACAATGATCCAAGGTTTTACCACCCCTGGTTGCGCAATCGATATGCTGATAAAATTTAGGGAGTCTTGTTTTCAGATTAGCTTTGTTAAAATCCCCAGCTACAATGAATGCAGCCTCCGGATAAATGGTTTCCAGTTTGCAAAGAGTTAAATAAAGTTTGTTCAGAGCCATCGATGTGTCTGCTTGGGGGGGATATATACGGCTGTGATTATAATCGAAGAGAATTCTCTTGGAAGATAATGCGGTCTACATTTGATTGTGAGGAATTCTAAATCCTTCATCACACCATGTCTCGTTAGTCATGAGGCATACGCCCCCGCCACTCTTCTTACCAGAAAGATGTTTGTTTCTGTCGGCGCGATGCGTGGAGAAACCCGTTGGCTGCACCGCATCGGATAGCGTCTTCCCAGTAAGCCATGTTTCCGTGAAGCAGAGAACGTTGCAGTCTCTGATGTCCCTCTGGAATGCTACCCTTGCTCGGATTTCGTCAACCTTGTTGTCAAGAGACTGGACATTGGCAAGAAGAATGCTGGGGAGTGGTGCGCGATGTGCCCTTTTTCGGAGTCTGACCAGAACACCGCCTCGTTTCCCTCTTTTTCGGAGTCGTTTCCTTGGGTCGCTGCATGCGATCCATTCCGTTGTCCTGTTTGTAAGGCAGAACACAGGATCCGCGTCGCGGAAAACATATTCTTGGTCGTACTGATGGTGAGTTGACGCTGATCTTATATTCAGTAGTTCTTCTCGACTGTATGTAATGAAACCTAAGATGACCTGGGGTACTAATGTAAGAAATAACACGTAAAAAAAAACAAAAAACTGCATAGTTTCCTAGGAACGCGAAGCGAGGCGGCCATCTCAGTCGGCGCCGGAAGTATACAGACCAGCAGCATCTGGTTGCTCCTCATTACACACCACAGACCAGCAGCGTCTGGTTGCTCCTCATTACACACCACAGACCAGCAGCGTCTGGTTGCTCCTCATTACACACCACAGACCAGCAGCATCTGGTTGCTGCTCATTACACACCACAGACCAGCAGCATCTGGTTGCTCCTCATTACACACCACAGACCAGCAGCGTCTGGTTGCTCCTCATTACACACCACAGACCAGCAGCGTCTGGTTGCTCCTCATTACACACCACGGCAAATATTCTTTACATCATCAACATATGAATCACTACAAAACGTATTGTATGACCTCTTATACACTATATTAATCCCAGCCTTTGGAACTTTGGTTTTCCTAGATATGGCTACTATATTGTGATCACTACATCCTATGGATTTGGATACTGCTTTATAGCACATTTCTGCAGCATTAGTCAATATGTGATCAATACATGTTGATGATTTCATTCCTGTGCTGTTTAACTATCCTGGTAGGTTGACTGATAACCTGAACTAGGTTTCAGGCACTAGTTACAGTGTGATGTTTTTCTTGAGTGGGTAGCTTGATAAATGCCAGTCAATATTTAATACACCCAGAAAATATACTTCTCTGTTGATATCACATACATTATCAAGCATTTCACACATACAGTGTTATCCAGATACTGACTGTTAACACTTGGTGGTCTACATCAGCTTCCCACCAGAATGGGCTTTAGGGGAGGCAGATGAACCTGTAGTCATATTACATCAACAGTATTTAACATGAGATCCTCTCTAATCTTTACAGGAGTGTGGCTCTGAATATAGACCGTAACACCGCCCCCGTTGGCATTTCTATCTTTTCGGTCTATGTTATAACCATGTATTGCTACCACTGTATCATCAAAGGTATTATCTAAGTGAGTTTCAGAGATCAGAATATGAATGTCATCTGTTACAAGCAAGTTATTGACTTCATGAACCTTGTTTCTTAGCCCATATTAACATATGTAGCCTATTTTTTGGGACTTTTCTGGGTTGCTTGACTGTTTTTAATGCTTTACTGGGAAGCTTATCAGAAGTAGACTTGCTCTTGTTATTTATATACTGGAGCTGATAGTGCACGATGAGCTGCACCACACAATTGTCATGACTGTCCTGTAAGGAGGGGGGGCGGAGGAGAAGGGAACTGGTGGTGGGTTGACAGCTCAAGCCCTGATGTAAATCAAGGACAAGAACATTCAGCATCTCCCTCTCCAATGTTCACCCAAGGAATGTGCCTTTGTCTACACAGACATTTTCCCGCCACAACTCTAACTAACACGTTCTAAAGCAATTACTGGAACAATATTTCTAACATGGAACGTGGGGAATGGTCAGAGGCAACCTAAAGAATAATAATGTCATTTTGGTTGTTATTTTGTGTTGTCATTAAAAAAACGTATAAAGGAAATATATATAATATATTTATAGTAATAATAATATAGTGTCCATCTAATGCGTTATGAAAAATTATGAAAGTGTTTTTGTTAAGCGAGGGATGTGATTTTAGAAAGTAAAAGAGGAAATTGTTTCTATAACTTTGTACAAGTCAGTAGTCACCGCCCCTTTGAGTGATGTCAGAGAGAGTGTCATCCTGACGGAACCGCCCCCTTTTTAAATTAACTGTATAAAACGATGGGTTATGAATTAACATATGAGACCAGAGAGATGTTGAGCTGCAGCTCATGTCCAAAGTGGTTTGAACTCTGAAATCTCAACACGAGGCAGAGACGATAAACTCCACTCCCGGACAATCACTGGTACAGCTGATTAGCTGTCCTAAGTAAAGTATCTAGAAAAGTGAACTTAAGTGTGACCATCTTACTACTCTTCAAACCATCTTACTACTCTTCTCAAATCACCGTAGTATGCTACTCTCATCATCCCACTGGGAACCATGGACACAGCTGGCTAGCCTATCTTCAAAGAGGCAGCTTCAGGTGCAAATGGAAGGAAATAAACTCTGTAGTTCTGTTCAGGACTACATGACAGGTCACCGGATACCGGACGACAGCAGAGATTAACAGTAGTAGAAGACTGGTGGGGACCCCTTTTGGACAATCAGAGCCTTGCAAGCGTGCCGCGAAAAGGCCCAACAACCTTTCCAAGAAGTCCGTGGTTCCGACAGAAATACACGAAGAACCAAGACATCTACATTTTAAATACATGAAATCTTACTCCAAAAAAGGCGGTGGTTAGTTTACAAAGTATATGATTACTGTGAGAATAGTTTGTAAATGTACCAAAGTATTATGTCTCGGCCCCTCTCTCTCTCTCGCCCTATCGATGTCTGTAACAAGCCGCCATATTGTGTCAGACCTCTAGGGATCTGTTTCTAATGCATTAACTGTGTGTGGGTTTATCCTGTGTCAACATTTAGTTAACTGGTAAATAAATAAACCAACTTCGGTAGTACTGATTCATAAGTAAGGCTGAGGTTTTTGCAGATGCAGGAGGTTACGACTGTTCAGAATATGATACGAGGTTATGATTAATAAGTTGACTGTTTTATGGATGTGATAGGTAAAGGCCTTATAGAGTTTAATGTGGGAGATGTTAACTCTTTAAACAACCGCTCTTGTGGTACCCCAATTGTTACCCGATTTAAATGAATAATTTAACATTGTTATTTATCTAATCAATTTACTATCATCAGATTAATGAAAGTAAAGTCCTGACACAGTGGACTTCCTTTTAGGGCACACCCTCTCAGTGCTAACAGTGTAACTCTGGTTCATAGGCACATGATTACAGCGTGCAGTAGCTGTATGATCAACAGAGGTATTCAGGGAAGTTAGGGGCACAAATTAAGTTACTTACATTGTGTCTGCCAACACCCCTGGGATAATGTACATTTGCTACGGGCATAATGACAACTCATTGTCACAATGGTAGGGATTAGCTGAGCTGATCTTGGGTCATTGAGAAGTCATTGTCTTAACGCAGCCTTGAAATGCCATACAGGAGCCATACACCATGGACATACATTATACACACGCTCAGAGAGGCCCAGCTCAGATAGATCCAGTTCAGAGAGGCCCAGCTCAGAGAGGCCCAGCTCAGAGAGGCCCAGCTCAGATAGATCCAGCTCAGAGAGGCCCAGCTCAGAGAAGCCCAGCTCAAATAGATCCAGCTCAGAGAGGCCCAGCTCAGAGAAGCCCAGCTCAAATAGATCCAGCTCAGAGAGGCCCAGCTCATGCGGCAGCAGATTTTAATTTAGAATGGAAAATGTATGTTTATGCAACAAATATTAGTGTATTGAATCGTATTGCATCAAACCGAATCACATCGATTTGGTTCTCTAATTAAACCAAATCGTTTAAAACTAAAAACGTATCATTCCTGTATCGTATCTTTCTAGGACATCCAGTATTGTATTGCACTAGCTAGCTACACGCAAACAAGATATACAGTATTGAATTATCGCCCCTTTATACTTCTATAATCAACAAGCCTTTATCAGCCGGTGAAACTTTGGAGAGTTCTTAGAACCTTTTAAAAACTGTATGTGTGTGTTCTAGAATCCACAGGATTAAAGAGACAATCCTCTGTGGGTGGTAGGCTTTCTATCCTTCAGACATACAAGACGATAACAGCTAATGGAAGCTTTAAAGCAAAGTACTTAGATACAAAACTCCATCTCCACTTTTACCTCCACGCGTTTCCCTCTTGACTGACTCTCTCGGTCTTTCTCTTCCTCTCCTCACTTTTACCTCCATTCTTTCCCTCTGCCTGTCTCACTGTGTGGGTGGGACTCAGAGGAAAGCAACGTGAAACAGGGACAAGTCGTGTGGTAATTCTGAGAGACTGAAGGATAGAAGTAAGACAGCATTTCCAGGGAGATGTGGTTAAAACAAGGGAATTACAAAAGATTAATGTTGTGTAATCTGCAATAATAGGATTGTGTAAAATTGTCTGGTAAATCCTACAGAGTCATAATCAGAAAGTCACGACTCGCTGAGTGTCGTAGTCATCGTTGTAGTTGTCGCCCCTGCAGCAGCAGAATCATCATCACCCCTGCAGCCGTCATAGTTTCATTTTTAGTTCATTTATTTATGACTGTTGGAAGCAAATGGATGAGAAACTCAAGGGTTTATAAAGATGCCTCGCGGGTCGTTCCAAGTCATTAAGATGCCTCGCTGGTCGTTTCAAGTCATTTCAGCAAGACACCCAAGGGTTTATAAAGATGCCTCGCGGGTCGTTCCAAGTCATTAAGATGCCTCGCGGGTCGTTCCAAGTCATTAAGATGCCTCGCGGGTCGTTCCAAGTCATTAAGATGCCTCGCGGGTCGTTCCAAGTCATTAAGATGCCTCGCAGGTCGTTCCAAGTCATTAAGATGCCTCGCGGGTCGTTCCAAGTCATTAAGATGCCTCGCGGGTCGTTCCAAGTCATTAAGATGCCTCGCGGGTCGTTCCAAGTCATTAAGATGCCTCGCGGGTCGTTCCAAGTCATTAAGATGCCTCGCGGGTCGTTCCAAGTCATTAAGATGCCTCGCGGGTCGTTCCAAGTCATTAAGATGCCTCGCGGGTCGTTCCAAATCATTAAGATGCCTCGCGGGTCGTTCCAGGTCATTAAGATGCCTCGCGGGTCGTTCCAAGTCATTAAGATGCCTCGCGGGTCGTTCCAAGTCATTAAGATGCCTCGCGGGTCGTTCCAAGTCATTAAGATGCCTCGCGGGTCGTTCCAAGTCATTAAGATGCCTCGCGGGTCGTTCCAAGTCATTTCAGCAAAGACACCCAAGGGTTTATAAAGATGCCTCGCGGGTCGTTCCAAGTCATTTCAGCAAGACACCCAAGGGTTTATAAAGATGCCTCGCGGGTCGTTCCAAGTCATTTCAGCAAGACACCCAAGGGTTTATAAAGATGCCTCGTGGGTCGTTCCAAATCATTAACATGCCTCGCGGGTCGTTCCAAGTCATTTCAGCAAAGACACCCATCATCTCTAATTGTTCTGAAATCAGTTTTGTAGTTAGAAACAGATAAGATAAGATAATAACAGATAAGATTAGCATTCCTGAAATATTATTTTGTTTAAATATAATTTGATCTCTGAGCTAATTGATTGCACCCAAATTGGCCATCGTTAATTAATAGGATTCATTTAATAATCAACAAATATAGTATCTAACATTCGATCTGGACAAACATATATAATTTTTCTAATAATGAGGAAGACGAGGAATCCATGGAAATGTATTCCCACAGACTGCTTACAGGCTAAGAAACCCATATGTCATTTGAGTGAACTATCCCTTTAAGCAGGAACAGCACCATCTAGTAGTCAGAACCTGTAATATCAGGATGTATAGGAAGATGAAACAATACTCAGAGCTGCAGCGCCATACTACTTACTGGTCAGACTTAGAGAACTGACATTATATACTGAGTGTTCAAAACATTAAGAACACCTTCCTAATATTGACTTGCACCCCTCTTGCCCTCGGAACAGTCTCAATTCGTCAGGGCATGGCATCCACAGGGATGCTGGCCCATGTTGACTCCCAATACTTCCCACTGTTGTGTCAAGTTGGCTTTGGGTCATTGTCTGTTAAATTGGTCACAGAATGGTAGCGACGTTTTCTCTCCTTTTAGCCTAAGTACCCCATGGAGCTATTGAAATAGCCACTGACTAACCCCAGCCGCAGTCTGGGGACTGAAGTTATTATGTTGTGCACTATTACCTCGGTATCATCATCATCATCTCACACCTCTCTGGTTGTGTAGCAGTGGTCCCTTCTGGACCGAGGTTAACGTCTGATTCTTAGTCAAGTTAAACAGTGAATGATTAACTCATTTTAAAGAGATATATTGTATGTAATGAGAGAGATTAAAGAGGAGATGGGAAGAGAGGGAGGAAAGGAGGGGGGAGTAGAGAGAGAGAGAGAGAGAGACACAGACTTTCCAGTTTCCAACCAGAGGGGAAACAACCAGGCAGCATGCCACTCGCTGCCACCCTCCTCTCTTCAATCCCTGATGTATTTCAATACTGCCGTAGCCTGAATGTTTCTCAGCTAATGTGACATTACACAAGTGTACAGCTATTGGACCAGGAGGAGTTGTACTGGGAACTGTGTTGGGGGGGAAACGGTTTGTGGAGATCAGAGTGAACGAACGGAGGATTAGTTCCAGGATAAGACAACAGGATGGACAGAGTAAACCGGGTGCTGAAGATAGTGAGGCAGATGTCCCCGAGGAAGAGAGGGGGAGAGAGGGGGAGGACGTCCCCCTCCCTGGGGGAGCTGGAGAGCCCCGAGACCTGCGAGGAGAGCCTCTGTTCCCTCAGTCTCTGCATCAGTGGTGAGGAGTCTGAGGACGCCTGCTGCCACAGGGCTCTCTCTCTGTTCTTTCTTTCTGTTAGCTCTATTTCTCTTTCTTTCTCTCTGTTCTTTCTTTCTGTTAGCTCTATTTCTCTTTCTTTCTCTCTCTGTTCTTTCTTTCTGTTAGCTCTATTTCTCTTTCTTTCTCTCTCTGTTCTTTCTTTCTGTTAGCTCTATTTCTCTTTCTTTCTCTCGATGTTCTTTCTTTCGTTCTCTCTTTTGCTATTCCTCCCTTCATCTTCTTCTTGTCAATACTTGCTACAGTTTGCCTATGTTGTAGTGTTGTAAATAGTGAATCACTATGGATATGTCTTGTTTGTCTTGTTTGTTTATTTGTTTGTTTGTCTGACTGAACGCTAGTAAAAGGTGTGGGAATCACTTGAAGCACCGTTGTTGATTTAATGGCTGGGCTTCAACGTTATTACCTGAAAGGAAAGTAGAAGTGAAAATATTACTACTTGAAACAGAGTAGGTTCTCTGAAAGGGGTCTGATTTCTTGAGTGAATTACTGGACGTCTTCGGAAACCATTTAAAGTTACTCATAATTACCATGGCTGAGCTTCTGCTAGTCAGACAGATGGACAAGGGAGATGCAGAAGTGTCACGATTGTTCGTGCACTGCACCGGTGTTTGTACAATGAGGCCTCAAAACGTTATTTATCTGGGGCTAGTTGCCATTCATTTGACTGTATTCACATTCCAAACGACTTCTGTTCTATACATCATGGAATAAATGCAACATGTCATGTGTTGGTCCCATGTTTCATGAGCTGAAATAAACATCTCAGAAATGTTCCATACACACGTAAAAAACCTTATTTCTCAAAAATGTTGTGCACAAATTTGTTTACATCCCTGTTAATGAGCATTTCACATTTGCCAAGATAATCCTTCCACCTTTGACAAATGTGTCAAATCAAGAAGCTGATTAAACAATGTGATCATTACACAGGTGCACCTTGTGCTGGGGACAATAAAAGGGCACTCTAAAATGTGCAGTTCTGTCACAGAACACGATGCCACAGATGTCTCAAGTGTTGAGGGATGCATTGCCGTTGGAATGCTGACTGCTGGAATGTCCACCAGAGCTGTTGCCAGGGAATTTAATGTTAATTTCTCTACCATAAGCCGCCTGAAAACGTCATTTTAGAGAATTTGGGAGTACGTCCAACCGGCAGACCACGTGTAACCACGCCAACCCATAACCTTCACATCTGGCTTCTTCACCTGTGGGATCGTCTGAAGAGCAGGGTGTGGGTGCTGAGGAGTATTTATGTCTGTAATAAAGGCCTGTGGGGAAAAACTGATTCTGATTGGTTGGCCCTGGCCCCCAAGTGGGTGGGCCTATGCCCTCTCAAGCCCACCCATGGCTGTGCCCCTGCCCAGTCATGTGAAATCCATAGATTAGGGGCCTAATTAATTAATTTCAATTGACTGATTTCCTTACATGATCTCAAATAAAATCATTGAAATTGTTGAATTGTTGAGTGTATATTTTTGTTCAGTATAGAATCTCATTCTAGTTCTGTGGTTGACATGTCGCAGAACTGCATAGTGGTCACTAACATTAAATTGAACTGGGTCGAAGCCGTGAAGTACACTACATGGTCAAAAGTAAGCTCGTCATGGGCATCAATATGGAAGTGGTCCCCTCTTTGCTGTTATAACAGCCACTCTTCTGGGAAGGCTTTCCACTAGATGTTGGAACGGGGACTTGCTTCTATTGAGCCACGAGCATTAGTGAGTTCGGGCACTGATGTTGGGCGATTAGGCCTGGATCGCAGTCAGCGTTCCAATTTATCCCTAAGTTGTTGAATGGGGTTGAGGTCAGGGCTCTGTGCAGGTCAGTCAAGTTCTTTCACATCAATCTCCACAAACTGTTTCTGCATGGACCTCGCTTTGTGCACAGGCGCATTGTCATTGCTGAAACCGGAAAGGTCCTTCCCCAAACTGTTGCCACAAAATTGGAAGCACAGAATCATCTAGAATGTCATTGTATGCTGTAGCATTAAGATTTCCCTTCACTGGAACTCGTCCACCAAACTTTACAGTTGGCGCTGTGCATTCGGGCAGGTAGCGTTCTCCTGGCATCAGCCAAACCCAGATTCGTCTGTCGGACTGCCAGATGGTAACGTATGATTCATCACTCCAAAGAACCCGTTTCCACTGCTCCAGAGTCCAATGGCGGCGAGCTTTACACCACTCCAGCTGACGCTTGGCATTGCGCATGGTGATCTTAGGCTTGTGTGGAGCTGCTCGGCCATGGAAACCCATTTCATGAAGCTCCAGAAAAACAGTTAATGTGCTGACGTTGCTTTCAGAAGGCAGTTTGGAACTCGGTAGTGAGTGTTGCAACCGAGGACAGACTATTTTTATGCACTACGCTCTTCAGCAATTGGCGGTCCTGTTTTGTGAGGTTGTGTGGCCTACCACTTCGTGGCTGAGCCGTTGTTGCTCCAAGAGGTTTCCACTTCACAGTATCAGCACTTACGCTTAAACGGAGCAGCTCTAGCAGGGCAGACATTTTAGTAACTGACTAGTTGCAAAGGTGGCATCCAATGACAGTGCCACGTTGAAAGTCACTGAGCTATTCAGTATGGGCCATTCTACTGCCAATGTTTCACTATGGAGATTGCATGGCTGTGTGCTTGATTTATATACACCTGTCAGCAACCGGTGTGGCTGAAATAGCCAAATCTACTCATTTGAAGGGGTGTCCACATACGTCTGCAGAATCCCCATTGACTTACATTAGGGGATGTCACTCCTACGCAGCACTAGTCCCTCAGTGTTCAGACGATGTTGCGCTATATGACATAAAACAATGGGTTATCCCCAAAACCCTTTTTAAGGAAGGCATAGATTCTCTGGTATCCCACATATTTTGCCTGGGATGGTGCAGGTCCCTTGGTGGAAGAGTGGGGTAACATCTCACAGCAAGAACTGGCAAATCTGGTGCAGTTCATGAGGAGGAGATGCACTGCAGTTCTTAATGCAGCTGGTGGCCACACCAGATACTGACTGTTAATTTTGATTTTGACCCCCACCCCCTTTGTTCAGGGACACATTATTCCATTTCTGTTAGTCACATGTCTGGAACTTGTTGTTGAATCTTGTTATGTTCATACAAATATTTACGGATGTTAAATTTGCTGAAAATAAATGCACTTGACAGTGAGAGGAAGTTTCTTTTTTTGCTGAGTTTTTATTAATTTTGCGGACAGGTCGATAAGTAAACATTCATGGCAATTTAGCTAGCTAGTTTGCCCTGGGATATAAACATTGGGTTGTTATTTTACCTGAAATACGTAAAGTCCTCTACTCTGACAATTAATCCACAGATAAAAGGGTAAAGTTTGTTTTTCTAGTAATCTCTCCTCCTTCAGGCTTCTTCTTCTTCTTCTTGTTTGGACTTTATATGGCGGTTGACAACCAACTCTAAGGTGCATTACCACCACCTACTGGACTGGAGTGTGAACCTCAGTTCATCATCTTTCAATCACCCACGTGGGTATATGCTCCTAAAAACCAATGAGGAGATGGGAGAGGCGAGACTTGCAGCATATCAAGCGTCACAAACAGTACCACGTTCTATTTTAGCGCCCGTCTACACAGACGTGCGTGAGCCGTGTGGTCAGCATGTGGGCCTCTCACATTAATCGACCAACTTTCCTGTAGTTGTTTGTCATGCCAGCATAGTGGTGCTAAACGATGTGGCGCAGTACGGGCTCCCACGATACAAGATTCATCACTTGGTCGTGAGGATTGTGGAAAACCACAGTGTCTTGTGAAAACAATGATGTGACGATGTGATAAGATAGCTATCTAAACCGAGCTGTGGCTCAAAGCAGCCTCAGGAATATGTTCAGTCATACAGAGTTGAAATATCTAGCCGACACATTTTGAATTGAATAACATTGATTGTGAACTACATACTAGTGGTAGTCATCGCTGCTGCTCGAGAGTCTACACATTCTGGGTGATGGGATACCATACAAATTAGGAATACTAGTAAGTAATTCCAGATTTCAGTGAGCGGTACCACGTCATCTCACTGGCTTCTCTGGCGAGCTCTCATTGGCTATTGCTCATCACTGTTCTCAAAAAACTTGCCGACGTACATCTCACACTAAAAGAGAATTGCAGATTTTGTGCCAATAAAAACAAACATGTTAGAACATTTTTGGGGACGCCTGGGAAGAGGCTCAAAGCCTGGATCGGTATCCCTCACATTGCGTCTCTGACCAGCTCACATTAAACAAGCTTCGGGGACGGACTGTGCTGTGAGTAGGCAACGACTGTCACACCCTGACCTCAGTTATCTTTGTTTCTTTATTATTTTGGTTAGTTCAGGGTCTGACAAGGGTGGTTTGTGTAGTTTTTGTATTGTCTAGGTGTTTTTGGATGTTTATGGGGTCTCTAGTCTAGGGGTTTATATGTCTATGGTTGCCTAGATTGGTTCTCAATCAGAGGCAGCTGTTTATCGTTGTCTCTGATTGGGAACCATATTTGGGTAGCCATATTCCTTGGATAGTTTGTGGGTTATTGTGTATGTGTAGTTGCCTGTCAGTACTTGTGGCTCATAGCGTCATGTTTGTTTTGTATAGTTTGTTCAGTGTTTTATTCTTCATTAAAAGAAGTATGTGTTCTTATCACGCTGCGCCTTGGTCTCCTCGTTATGACGAACGTGACAACGACATGGGGATTTTGTCTCCGGTCTCAAAAAAAACTTTTTCTGGGACAGCCAAATCGAGGCCAAAATTGTGTTGTGTACACTCGGCTTAATTTACCTCACTGTTTTGAAGGGGATCCAGAAAGATAACAGCTCACACACAGTACAAGTTAAATGGTGCTACATTTACCACATACTGCAATCAAGGAGGGGCGTCCCAAATGGTACCCTCTACCCTACATAGTGCACTACCTTTGGCCAGAGTTCTATGGGCCCTGGTCAAAAGTAGTGCACCCTCTTCCCTATGGGCCCTGGTCAAAAGTAGTGCACCCTCTTCCCTATGAGCCCTGGTCTAAAGTAGTGCACCTTCTTCCCTATGGGCCCTGGTCTAAAGTAGTGCACCCTCTTCCCTATGGGCCCTGGTCTAAAGTAGTGCACCCTCTTCCCTATGGGCCCTGGTCTAAAGTAGTGCACCCTCTTCCCTATGGGCCCTGGTCTAAAGTAGTGCACCCTCTTAGTAGTGCACCCTCTTCCCTATGGGCCCTGGTCTAAAGTAGTGCACCCTCTTCCCTATGGGCCCTGGTCTAAAGTAGTGCACCCTCTTCCCTATGAGCCCTGGTCTAAAGTAGTGCACCCTCTTCCCTATGGGCCCTGGTCTAAAGTAGTGCACCCTCTTAGTAGTGCACCCTCTTCCCTATGGGCCCTGGTCTAAAGTAGTGCACCCTCTTCCCTATGGGCCCTGGTCTAAAGTAGTGCACCCTCTTCCCTATGAGCCCTGGTCTAAAGTAGTGCACCCTCTTCCCTATGGGCCCTGGTCTAAAGTAGTGCACCCTCTTAGTAGTGCACCCTCTTCCCTATCGGCCCTGGTCAAAAGTAGTGCACCCTCTTCCCTATGGGCCCTGGTCTAAAGTAGTGCACCCTCTTCCCTATGGGTCCTGGTCAAAAGTAGTGCACCCTCTTCCCTATGGGCCCTGGTCAAAAGTAGTGCACTAGGAAGTACTGGTAAAGATGGCCTATATAAGGGCTTATTGGGAGGGACACGGCAGGTAACCTAGTAGTTAGAGCGTTGGAGTAGTAACCGAAAGGTTTGCAAGATCGAATCCCTGAGCTGACGAGGTACAAAAAATCTGTTGGTCTTGCCCCTGAACAAGGCAGTTAAACCTTTTAAGGATGTTGCGAATTTTCTTAGCTTTTTGTTAAAAATCGCGCAACATTTCAGCGCCCTGCTATTCATGCCAGGAATATAGTACATGCATATGATTAGTGTGTGTGGATAGGAAACACTCAGACGTTTCCAAAACTGTTTAAATCACGCCTGTGCCATTTACAGAACGTGCGTTTCGTCAAATAGTGCATGAAAATCTGTTCACTGAAAATGGAAAAATATATTCTTCCGCTACGACAGGCAATTGTTAAAAGCGAACAGAATTACATAGAGCCGAGTTTTCATTGGCTACAGCTTCCCCAGCTTGTCTAGAGTCACGTCATTTGTTGCGCAATTGATTCTTGGTCTAACCGAAACAAAGGAACTCCTTTCCTACTGTCCCCGCCCAGATTTTGGTTCGACTTTTTCAAGACAGCAATTTTTCCACAGGCAAGCTAATCTTTTCACATCGCCTCTTGAGGATTTTTATCGCTTATTAACGTGTACTAATACCTAAAGTTGCATTACAAAAGTATTTCGAAGTGTTTTGTGAAAGTTTATCGTCGACTTTTTGAATTTAAAAAAATGACGTTACGTTATGAAACGCAGTTTTTTTTCCGTTGATCACACAGTCTACATATAACGATATCTAGGCTATATATGGACCGATTTAATCGAGAAAAAAAGACCCAATAGTGATTATGGGACATCTAGGAGTGCCAACAAAGAAGATGGTCAAAGGTAATGAATGTTTTCTATTTTATTGTGCGGTTTGTGTAGCGCCGAATATGCTAATTATTTTGTTTACGTCCCCTGCGGGTCTTTTGTGGTGTTACATGCTATCAGATAATAGCTTCTCATGCGTTCCCCGAAAAGCATTTTACAAATCTGACTTGGTCGATAGATTCACAACGAGTGTAGCTTTAATTCAGTATATTGTATGTCAATTTTAATGAAAGTTTGAGGTTTATCAACCTCTATGGTGGCGCTCTTGAGCATTTCTGCTGATTTGATCCCCACAGCGGGAGCACTTCTCTAACAAGTTTTAATCCACTGTTCCTAGACCGTCATTGAAATTAAGAATTTGTTCTTAACTGATTTGCCTAGTTAAATAAAGGTAAAATAAAACAATTAAAAGGCTACCCACCAATAAACCCTTATATAGACCATCTTTACCAGTATCTAACAAGAAGGCTGCCCCCCCCCACTATCCCTTATATAGACCATCTTTACCAGTATCTAACAAGAAGGCTGCCACCCCCCTCCAATAAGCCCTTATATAGGCCATCTTTACCAGTATCTAACAAGAAGCCCCCCCCCCATTATCCCTTATATAGGCCATCTTTACCAGTATCTAACAAGAAGGCTGCCCCCCATTATCCCTTATATAGGCCATCATTACCAGTATCTAACAAGAAGGCTGCCCCCCATTATCCCTTATATAGACCATCTTTACCAGTATCTAACAAGAAGGCTGCCCCCATTATCCCTTATATAGGCCATCTTTACCAGTATCTAACAAGAAGGCTGCCCCCCCCCACGATCCCTTATATAGACCATCTTTACCAGTATCTAACAAGAAGGCTGCCCCCCACTATCCCTTATATAGGCCATCTTTACCAGTATCTAACAAGAAGGCTGCCCCCCACACTATCCCTTATATAGACCATCTTTACCAGTATCTAACAAGAAGGCTGCCCCCATTATCCCTTATATAGGCCATCTTTACCAGTATCTAACAAGAAGGCTGCCCCCATTATCCGTTATATAGACCATCTTTACCAGTATCTAACAAGAAGGCTGCCCCCCAATAAGCCGTATATAGGCCATCTTTACCAGTATCTAACAAGAAGGCTGCCCCCTATTATCCCTTATATAGGCCATCTTTACCAGTATCTAACAAGAAGGCTGCCCCCATTAGCCCTTATATAGGCCATCTTTACCAGTATCTAACAAGAAGGCTGCCCCCAATAAGCCCTTATATAGGCCATCTTTACCAGTATCTAACAAGAAGGCCGCCCCGCCTCAATAAGCCCTTATATAGGCCATCTTTACCAGTATCTAACAAGAAGGCTGCCCCCCCATTATCCCTTATATAGGCCATCTTTACCAGTATCTAACAAGAAGGCTGCCCCCCATTATCCCTTATATAGGCCATCTTTACCAGTATCTAACAAGAAGGCTGCCCCCCCATTAGCCCTTATATAGGCCATCTTTACCAGTATCTAACAAGAAGGCTGCCCCCCAATAAGCCGTATATAGGCCATCTTTACCAGTATCTAACAAGAAGGCTGCCCCCATTATCCCTTATATAGGCCATCTTTACCAGTATCTAACAAGAAGGCTGCCCCCCTTATCCCTTATATAGACCATCTTTACCAGTATCTAACAAGAAGGCTGCCCCCCCCCCCATTATCCCTTATATAGGCCATCTTTACCAGTATCTAACAAGAAGGCCGCCCCCTCAATAAGCCCTTATATAGGCCATCTTTACCAGTATCTAACAAGAAGGCTGCCCCCCATTATCCCTTATATAGGCCATCTTTACCAGTATCTAACAGGAAGGCTGCCCCCCATTATCCCTTATATAGGCCATCTTTACCAGTATCTAACAAGAAGGCTGCCCCCCCATTATCCCTTATATAGACCATCTTTACCAGTATCTAACAAGAAGGCTGCCCCCATTATCCCTTATATAGGCCATCTTTACCAGTATCTAACAAGAAGGCTGCCCCCCCCATTAGCCCTTATATAGGCCATCTTTACCAGTATCTAACAAGAAGTCTGCCCCCCCAATAAGCCCTTATATAGGCCATCTTTACCAGTATCTAACAAGAAGGCCGCCCCTCAATAAGCCCTTATATAGGCCATCTTTACCAGTATCTAACAAGAAGGCTGCCCCCCATTATCCCTTATATAGGCCATCTTTACCAGTATCTAACAAGAAGGCTGCCCCCCCATTATCCCTTATATAGGCCATCTTTACCAGTATCTAACAAGAAGGCTGCCCCCCCATTATCCCTTATATAGGCCATCTTTACCAGTATCTAACAAGAAGGCTGCCCCCATTATCCCTTATATAGGTCATCTTTACCAGTATCTAACAAGAAGGCTGCCCCCCATTATCCCTTATATAGGCCATCTTTACCAGTATCTAACAAGAAGGCTGCCCCCATTATCCCTTATATAGGTCATCTTTACCAGTATCTAACAAGAAGGCTGCCCCCCCCATTATCCCTTATATAGGCCATCTTTACCAGTATCTAACAAGAAGGCTGCCCCCATTATCCCTTATATAGACCATCTTTACCAGTATCTAACAAGAAGGCTGCCCCCCCCCATTATCCCTTATATAGGCCATCTTTACCAGTATCTAACAAGAAGGCTGCCCCCCATTATCCCTTATATAGGCCATCTTTACCAGTATCTAACAAGAAGGCTGCCCCCCTCCAATAAGCCCTTATATAGGCCATCTTTACCAGTATCTAACAAGAAGCCCCCCATTATCCCTTATATAGGCCATCTTTACCAGTATCTAACAAGAAGGCTGCCCCCCCATTATCCCTTATATAGGCCATCTTTACCAGTATCTAACAAGAAGGCTGCCCCCTCCAATAAGCCCTTATATAGGCCATCTTTACCAGTATCTAACAAGAAGGCTGCCCCCACTATCCCTTATATAGACCATCTTTACCAGTATCTAACAAGAAGGCTGCCCCCATTATCCCTTATATAGGCCATCTTTACCAGTATCTAACAAGAAGGCTGCCCCCCCCACTATCCCTTATATAGACCATCTTTACCAGTATCTAACAAGAAGGCTGTCCCCCCCCATTATCCCTTATATAGACCATCTTTACCAGTATCTAACAAGAAGGCTGCCCCCCCATTATCCCTTATATAGACCATCTTTACCAGTATCTAACAAGAAGGCTGACACCCCCCCCATTATCCCTTATATAGGCCATCTTTACCAGTATCTAACAAGAAGGCTGCCCCCCCATTATCCCTTATATAGGCCATCTTTACCAGTATCTAACAAGAAGGCTGCCCCCTCCAATAAGCCCTTATATAGGCCATCTTTACCAGTATCTAACAAGAAGGCTGCCCCCCCATTATCCCTTATATAGGCCATCTTTACCAGTATCTAACAAGAAGGCTGCCCCCATTATCCCTTATATAGGCCATCTTACCCAGTATCTAACAAGAAGGCTGCCCCCTCCAATAAGCCCTTATATAGGCCATCTTTACCAGTATCTAACAAGAAGGCTGCCACCCCCATTATCCCTTATATAGACCATCTTTACCAGTATCTAACAAGAACGCTGCCCCCCAATAAGCCGTATATAGGCCATCTTTACCAGTATCTAACAAGAAGGCTGCCCCCCAATAAGCCGTATATAGGCCATCTTTACCAGTATCTAACAAGAAGGCTGCCCCCCCAATAAGCCGTATATAGGCCATCTTTACCAGTATCTAACAAGAAGGCTGCCCCCCCATTATCCCTTATATAGGCCATCTTTACCAGTATCTAACAAGAAGGCTGCCCCCATTATCCCTTATATAGACCATCTTTACCAGTATCTAACAGGAAGGCTGCCCCCCCCAATAAGCCGTATATAGGCCATCTTTACCAGTATCTAACAAGAAGGCTGCCCCCCACCCCCAATAAGTCGTATATAGGCCATCTTTACCAGTATCTAACAAGAAGGCTGCCCCCATTATCCCTTATATAGGCCATCTTTACCAGTATCTAACAAGAAGGCTGCCCCCCAATAAGCCCTTATATAGGCCATCTTTACCAGTATCTAACAAGAAGGCTGCCCCCCCCGTATCCCTTATATAGACCATCTTTACCAGTATCTAACAAGAAGCCTGCCCCCTCCCATTATCCCTTATATAGGCCATCTTTACCAGTATCTAACAGGAAGGCTGCCCCCCCATTATCCCTTATATAGGCCATCTTTACCAGTATCTAACAAGAAGGCTGCCCCCATTATCCCTATATAGACCATCTTTACCAGTATCTAACAAGAAGGCTGCCCCGCCCCCATTATCCCTTATATAGGCCATCTTTACCAGTATCTAACAAGAAGGCTGCCCCCCCATTATCCCTTATACAGGCCATCTTTACCAGTATCTAACAAGAAGGCTGCCCCCATTATCCCTTATATAGACCATCTTTACCAGTATCTAACAAGAAGGCTGACACCCCCCCCCATTATCCCTTATATAGGCCATCTTTACCAGTATCTAACAAGAAGGCTGCCCCCATTATCCCTTATATAGGCCATCTTTACCAGTATCTAACAAGAAGGCTGCCCCCCCCTCAATAAGCCCTTATATAGGCCATCTTTACCAGTATCTAACAAGAAGCCCCCCATTATCCCTTATATAGGCCATCTTTACCAGTATCTAACAAGAAGGCTGCCCCCATTATCCCTTATATAGGCCATCTTACCCAGTATCTAACAAGAAGGCTGCCCCCTCCAATAAGCCCTTATATAGGCCATCTTTACCAGTATCTAACAAGAAGGCTGCCACCCCCATTATCCCTTATATAGACCATCTTTACCAGTATCTAACAAGAACGCTGCCCCCCCAATAAGCCGTATATAGGCCATCTTTACCAGTATCTAACAAGAAGGCTGCCCCCCAATAAGCCGTATATAGGCCATCTTTACCAGTATCTAACAAGAAGGCTGCCCCCAATAAGCCGTATATAGGCCATCTTTACCAGTATCTAACAAGAAGGCTGCCCCCCCCATTATCCCTTATATAGGCCATCTTTACCAGTATCTAACAAGAAGGCTGCCCCCATTATCCCTTATATAGACCATCTTTACCAGTATCTAACAGGAAGGCTGCCCCCAATAAGCCGTATATAGGCCATCTTTACCAGTATCTAACAAGAAGGCTGCCCCCACCCCCAATAAGTCGTATATAGGCCATCTTTACCAGTATCTAACAAGAAGGCTGCCCCCCCATTATCCCTTATATAGGCCAATCTTTACCAGTATCTAACAAGAAGGCTGCCCCCCCCACATAAGCCCTTATATAGGCCATCTTTACCAGTATCTAACAAGAAGGCTGCCCCCCCCGTATCCCTTATATAGACCATCTTTACCAGTATCTAACAAGAAGCCTGCCCCCTCCCATTATCCCTTATATAGGCCATCTTTACCAGTATCTAACAGGAAGGCTGCCCCCATTATCCCTTATATAGGCCATCTTTACCAGTATCTAACAAGAAGGCTGCCCCCCCATTATCCCTTATATAGACCATCTTTACCAGTATCTAACAAGAAGGCTGCCCCGCCCCATTATCCCTTATATAGGCCATCTTTACCAGTATCTAACAAGAAGGCTGCCCCCCCATTATCCCTTATACAGGCCATCTTTACCAGTATCTAACAAGAAGGCTGCCCCCATTAGCCCTTATATAGGCCATCTTTACCAGTATCTAACAAGAAGGCTGCCCCCATTATCCCTTATATAGGCCATCTTTACCAGTATCTAACAAGAAGGCTGCCCCCCATTATCCCTTATATAGGCAATCTTTACCAGTATCTAACAAGAAGGCTGCCCCCATTATCCCTTATATAGGCAATCTTTACCAGTATCTAACAAGAAGGCTGCCCCCAATAAGCCCTTATATAGGCCATCTTTACCAGTATCTAACAAGAAGGCTGCCCCCCGTATCCATATATAGACCATCTTTACCAGTATCTAACAAGAAGGCTGCCCCCCCATTATCCCTATATAGGCCATCTTTACCAGTATCTAACAGGAAGGCTGCCCCCATTATCCCTTATATAGGCCATCTTTACCAGTATCTAACAAGAAGGCTGCCCCCATTATCCCTTATATAGACCATCTTTACCAGTATCTAACAAGAAGGCTGCCCCCAATAAGCCCTTATATAGGCCATCTTTACCAGTATCTAACAAGAAGGCCACCCCCTCAATAAGCCCTTATATAGGCCATCTTTACCAGTATCTAACAAGAAGGCTGCCCCCATTATCCCTTATATAGGCCATCTTTACCAGTATCTAACAAGAAGGCTTCCCACCCCATTATCCCTTATATAGGCCATCTTTACCAGTATCTAACAAGAAGGCTGCCCCCATTATCCCTTATATAGGCCATCTTTACCAGTATCTAACAAGAAGGCTGCCCCCCCCATTAGCCCTTATATAGGCCATCTTTACCAGTATCTAACAAGAAGGCTGCCCCCAATAAGCCGTATATAGGCCATCTTTACCAGTATCTAACAAGAAGGCTGCCCCCCAATAAGCCCTTATATAGGCCATCTTTACCAGTATCTAACAAGAAGGCTGCCCCCCATTAGCCCTTATATAGGCCATCTTTACCAGTATCTAACAAGAAGGCTGCCCCCCAATAAGCCCTTATATAGGCCATCTTTACCAGTATCTAACAAGAAGGCTGCCCCCATTAGCCCTTATATAGGCCATCTTTACCAGTATCTAACAAGAAGGCTGCCCCCCAATAAGCCGTATATAGGCCATCTTTACCAGTATCTAACAAGAAGGCTGCCCCCAATAAGCCCTTATATAGGCCATCTTTACCAGTATCTAACAAGAAGGCTGCCCCCCATTATCCCTTATATAGGCCATCTTTACCAGTATCTAACAAGAAGGCTGCCCCCATTATCCCTTATATAGGCCATCTTTACCAGTATCTAACAAGAAGGCTGCCCCCCCATTAGCCCTTATATAGGCCATCTTTACCAGTATCTAACAAGAAGGCTGCCCCCAATAAGCCGTATATAGGCCATCTTTACCAGTATCTAACAAGAAGGCTGCCCCCATTATCCCTTATATAGGCCATCTTTACCAGTATCTAACAAGAAGGCTGCCCCCATTAGCCCTTATATAGGCCATCTTTACCAGTATCTAACAAGAAGGCTGCCCCTCCCATTATCCCTTATATAGGCCATCTTTACCAGTATCTAACAAGAAGGCTGCCCCCCCATTATCCCTTATATAGACCATCTTTACCAGTATCTAACAAGAAGGCTGACACCCCCATTATCCCTTATATAGGCCATCTTTACCAGTATCTTACAAGAAGGCTGCCCCCCCATTATCCCTTATATAGGCCATCTTTACCAGTATCTAACAAGAAGGCTGCCCCCCTCCAATAAGCCCTTATATAGGCCATCTTTACCAGTATCTAACAAGAAGCCCCCATTATCCCTTATATAGGCCATCTTTACCAGTATCTAACAAGAAGGCTGCCCCCCCATTATCCCTTATATAGGCCATCTTTACCAGTATCTGACAAGAAGGCTGCCCCCTCAATAAGCCCTTATATAGGCCATCTTTACCAGTATCTAACAAGAAGGCTGCCCCCACTATCCCTTATATAGACCATCTTTACCAGTATCTAACAAGAAGGCTGCCCCCATTATCCCTATATAGGCCATCTTTACCAGTATCTAACAAGAAGGCTGCCCCCCACTATCCCTTATATAGACCATCTTTACCAGTATCTAACAAGAAGGCTGCCCCCCCATTATCCCTTATATAGACCATCTTTACCAGTATCTAACAAGAAGGCTGCCCCCATTATCCATTATATAGACCATCTTTACCAGTATCTAACAAGAAGGCTGACACCCCCATTATCCCTTATATAGGCCATCTTTACCAGTATCTAACAAGAAGGCTGCCCCCATTATCCCTTATATAGGCCATCTTTACCAGTATCTAACAAGAAGGCTGCCCCCCTCCAATAAGCCCTTATATAGGCCATCTTTACCAGTATCTAACAAGAAGCCCCCATTATCCCTTATATAGGCCATCTTTACCAGTATCTAACAAGAAGGCTGCCCCTCCCATTATCCCTTATATAGGCCATCTTACCCAGTATCTAACAAGAAGGCTGCCCCCTCCAATAAGCCCTTATATAGGCCATCTTTACCAGTATCTAACAAGAAGGCTGCCACCCCCATTATCCCTTATATAGACCATCTTTACCAGTATCTAACAAGAACGCTGCCCCCAATAAGCCGTATATAGGCCATCTTTACCAGTATCTAACAAGAAGGCTGCCCCCCAATAAGCCGTATATAGGCCATCTTTACCAGTATCTAACAAGAAGGCTGCCCCCATTATCCCTTATATAGGCCATCTTTACCAGTATCTAACAAGAAGGCTGCCCCCAATAAGCCGTATATAGGCCATCTTTACCAGTATCTAACAAGAAGGCTGCCCCCCATTATCCCTTATATAGGCCATCTTTACCAGTATCTAACAAGAAGGCTGCCCCCATTATCCCTTATATAGACCATCTTCACCAGTATCTAACAGGAAGGCTGCCCCCCAATAAGCCGTATATAGGCCATCTTTACCAGTATCTAACAAGAAGGCTGCCCCCCCCCAATAAGCCGTATATAGGCCATCTTTACCAGTATCTAACAAGAAGGCTGCCCCCATTATCCCTTATATAGGCCATCTTTACCAGTATCTAACAAGAAGGCCCCCCAATAAGCCCTTATATAGGCCATCTTTACCAGTATCTAACAAGAAGGCTGCCCCCCGTATCCCTTATATAGACCATCTTTACCAGTATCTAACAA
Source organism: Oncorhynchus nerka (assembly GCF_034236695.1). NCBI lineage: Eukaryota > Metazoa > Chordata > Actinopteri > Salmoniformes > Salmonidae > Oncorhynchus > Oncorhynchus nerka. The sequence goes on along the minus strand of NC_088410.1, from coordinate 97,427,403 downwards.
GAAGCCTGCCCCCTCCCATTATCCCTTATATAGGCCATCTTTACCAGTATCTAACAAGAAGGCTGCCCCCCAATAAGCCCTTATATAGGCCATCTTTACCAGTATCTAACAAGAAGGCTGCCCCCCATTATCCCTTATATAGGCCATTGTTACCAGTATCTAACAAGAAGGCTGCCCCCCATTATCCCTTATATAGGCCATCTTTACCAGTATCTAACAGGAAGGCTGCCCCCCATTATCCCTTATATAGGCCATCTTTACCAGTATCTAACAAGAAGGCTGCCCCCCATTATCCCTTATATAGGCCATCTTTACCAGTATCTAACAAGAAGGCTGCCCCCTCCAATAAGCCCTTATATAGGCCATCTTTACCAGTATCTAACAAGAAGCCCCCCATTATCCCTTATATAGGCCATCTTTACCAGTATCTAACAAGAAGGCTGCCCCCATTATCCCTTATATAGGCCATCTTTACCAGTATCTAACAAGAAGGCTGCCCCTCCAATAAGCCCTTATATAGGCCATCTTTACCAGTATCTAACAAGAAGGCTGCCCCCACTATCCCTTATATAGACCATCTTTACCAGTATCTAACAAGAAGGCTGCCCCCCCATTATCCCTTATATAGGCCATCTTTACCAGTATCTAACAAGAAGGCTGCCCCCCTCCCATTATCCCTTATATAGGCCATCTTACCCAGTATCTAACAAGAAGGCTGCCCCCTCCAATAAGCCCTTATATAGGCCATCTTTACCAGTATCTAACAAGAAGGCTGCCACCCCCATTATCCCTTATATAGACCATCTTTACCAGTATCTAACAAGAACGCTGCCCCCCAATAAAGCCGTATATAGGCCATCTTTACCAGTATCTAACAAGAAGGCTGCCCCCCCCAATAAGCCGTATATAGGCCATCTTTACCAGTATCTAACAAGAAGGCTGCCCCCATTATCCCTTATATAGGCCATCTTTACCAGTATCTAACAAGAAGGCTGCCCCCCCCAATAAGCCGTATATAGGCCATCTTTACCAGTATCTAACAAGAAGGCTGCCCCCCCATTATCCCTTATATAGGCCATCTTTACCAGTATCTAACAAGAAGGCTGCCCCCCATTATCCCTTATATAGACCATCTTCACCAGTATCTAACAGGAAGGCTGCCCCCCCAATAAGCCGTATATAGGCCATCTTTACCAGTATCTAACAAGAAGGCTGCCCCCCCATAAGCCGTATATAGGCCATCTTTACCAGTATCTAACAAGAAGGCTGCCCCCCCATTATCCCTTATATAGGCCATCTTTACCAGTATCTAACAAGAAGGCTGCCCCCCCAATAAGCCCTTATATAGGCCATCTTTACCAGTATCTAACAAGAAGGCTGCCCCCCCGTATCCCTTATATAGACCATCTTTACCAGTATCTAACAAGAAGCCTGCCCCCTCCCATTATCCCTTATATAGGCCATCTTTACCAGTATCTAACAAGAAGGCTGCCCCCCAATAAGCCCTTATATAGGCCATCTTTACCAGTATCTAACAAGAAGGCTGCCCCCATTATCCCTTATATAGGCCATTGTTACCAGTATCTAACAAGAAGGCTGCCCCCCCATTATCCCTTATATAGGCCATCTTTACCAGTATCTAACAGGAAGGCTGCCCCCCCATTATCCCTTATATAGGCCATCTTTACCAGTATCTAACAAGAAGGCTGCCCCCATTATCCCTTATATAGGCCATCTTTACCAGTATCTAACAAGAAGGCTGCCCCCTCAATAAGCCCTTATATAGGCCATCTTTACCAGTATCTAACAAGAAGCCCCCCCATTATCCCTTATATAGGCCATCTTTACCAGTATCTAACAAGAAGGCTGCCCCCATTATCCCTTATATAGGCCATCTTTACCAGTATCTAACAAGAAGGCTGCCCCCCTCCAATAAGCCCTTATATAGGCCATCTTTACCAGTATCTAACAAGAAGGCTGCCCCCACTATCCCTTATATAGACCATCTTTACCAGTATCTAACAAGAAGGCTGCCCCCATTATCCCTTATATAGGCCATCTTTACCAGTATCTAACAAGAAGGCTGCCCCCCACTATCCCTTATATAGACCATCTTTACCAGTATCTAACAAGAAGGCTGCCCCCATTAGCCCTTATATAGGCCATCTTTACCAGTATCTAACAAGAAGGCTGCCCCCAATAAGCCGTATATATGCCATCTTTACCAGTATCTAACAAGAAGGCTGCCCCCCCATTATCCCTTATATAGGCCATCTTTACCAGTATCTAACAAGAAGGCTGCCCCCCCCCCATTATCCCTTATATAGGCAATCTTTACCAGTATCTAACAAGAAGGCTGCCCCCCCCAATAAGCCCTTATATAGGCCATCTTTACCAGTATCTAACAAGAAGGCTGCCCCCATTAGCCCTTATATAGGCCATCTTTACCAGTATCTAACAAGAAGGCTGCCCCCCAATAAGCCCTTATATAGGCCATCTTTACCAGTATCTAACAAGAAGGCCACCCCTCAATAAGCCCTTATATAGGCCATCTTTACCAGTATCTAACAAGAAGGCTGCCCCCATTATCCCTTATATAGGCCATCTTTACCAGTATCTAACAAGAAGGCTGCCCCCATTAACCCTTATATAGGCCATCTTTACCAGTATCTAACAAGAAGGCTGCCCCCATTAGCCCTTATATAGGCCATCTTTACCAGTATCTAACAAGAAGTCTGCCCCCAATAAGCCGTATATAGGCCATCTTTACCAGTATCTAACAAGAAGGCTGCCCCCATTATCCCTTATATAGGCCATCTTTACCAGTATCTAACAAGAAGGCTGCCCCCATTAGCCCTTATATAGGCCATCTTTACCAGTATCTAACAAGAAGGCTGCCCCTCCCATTATCCCTTATATAGGCCATCTTTACCAGTATCTAACAAGAAGGCTGCCCCCCATTATCCCTTATATAGACCATCTTTACCAGTATCTAACAAGAAGGCTGACACCCCCATTAGCCCTTATATAGGCCATCTTTACCAGTATCTAACAAGAAGGCTGCCCCATCCCATTATCCCTTATATAGGCCATCTTTACCAGTATCTAACAAGAAGGCTGCCCCCATTATCCCTTATATAGACCATCTTTACCAGTATCTAACAAGAAGGCTGACACCCCCCCATTATCCCTTATATAGGCCATCTTTACCAGTATCTAACAAGAAGGCTGCCCCCATTATCCCTTATATAGGCCATCTTTACCAGTATCTAACAAGAAGGCTGCCCCCTCCAATAAGCCCTTATATAGGCCATCTTTACCAGTATCTAACAAGAAGCCCCCCCCATTATCCCTTATATAGGCCATCTTTACCAGTATCTAACAAGAAGGCTGCCCCCATTATCCCTTATATAGGCCATCTTTACCAGTATCTAACAAGAAGGCTGCCCCCTCCAATAAGCCCTTATATAGGCCATCTTTACCAGTATCTAACAAGAAGGCTGCCCCCACTATCCCTTATATAGACCATCTTTACCAGTATCTAACAAGAAGGCTGCCCCCATTATCCCTTATATAGGCCATATTTACCAGTATCTAACAAGAAGGCTGCCCCCCACTATCCCTTATCCATCTTTACCAGTATCTAACATAGACCATCTTTACCAGTATCTAACAAGAAGGCTGCCCCCATCCCTTATATAGACCATCTTTACCAGTATCTAACAAGAAGGCTGCCACCCCCATTATCCCATATATAGGCCATCTTTACCAGTATCTAACAAGAAGGCTGCCCCCCATTATCCCTTATATAGGCCATCTTTACCAGTATCTAACAAGAAGGCTGCCCCCTCCAATAAGCCCTTATATAGGCCATCTTTACCAGTATCTAACAAGAAGCCCCCCCATTATCCCTTATATAGGCCATCTTTACCAGTATCTAACAAGAAGGCTGCCCCCCCCCCCATCTATCTAACAAGAAGGCTGCCCCCTCCAATAAGCCCTTATATAGGCCATCTTTACCAGTATCTAACAAGAAGGCTGCCCCCTTATCCAATAAGCCATCTTTACCAGTATAGGCCATCTTTACCAGTATCTAAACAAGAAGGCTGCCCCCCATATCCCGTATATAGACCATCTTTACCAGTATCTAACAAGAAGGCTGCCCCCCATTATCCATATATAGGCCATCTTTACCAGTATCTAACAAGAAGGCTGCCCCCCAATAAGCCGTATATAGGCCATCTTTACCAGTATCTAACAAGAAGGCTGCCCCCCATTATCCCTTATATAGGCCATCTTTACCAGTATCTAACAAGAAGGCTGCCCCCATTATCCCTTATATAGACCATCTTTACCAGTATCTAACAGGAAGGCTGCCCCCCCAATCCTGTATATAGGCCATCTTTACCAGTATCTAACAAGAAGGCTGCCCCCATTATCCCTATATAGGCCATCTTTACCAGTATCTAACAAGAAGGCTGCCCCCCATTATCCATTATATAGGCCATCTTTACCAGTATCTAACAAGAAGGCTGCCCCCAATAAGCCCTTATATAGGCCATCTTTACCAGTATCTAACAAGAAGGCTGCCCCCCCATTATCCCTTATATAGACCATCTTTACCAGTATCTAACAAGAAGGCTGCCCCCCATTATCCCTTATATAGGCCATCTTTACCAGTATCTAACAAGAAGGCTGCCCCCCATTATCCCTTATATAGGCCATCTTTACCAGTATCTAACAAGAAGGCTGCCCCCATTATCCCTTATATAGGCCATCTTTACCAGTATCTAACAAGAAGGCTGCCCCCATTATCCCTTATATAGGCCATCTTTACCAGTATCTAACAAGAAGGCTGCCCCCCATTATCCCTATATAGGCCATCTTTACCAGTATCTAACAAGAAGGCTGCCCTCCCCCCCATTATCCCTTATATAGGCCATCTTTACCAGTATCTAACAAGAAGGCTGCCCCCCCCATTAGCCCTTATATAGGCCATCTTTACCAGTATCTAACAAGAAGGCTGCCCCCCCCATAATCCCTTATATAGGCCATCTTTACCAGTATCTAACAAGAAGGCCTTTACCCCCCCAATAAGCCCTTATATAGGCCATCTTTACCAGTATCTAACAAGAAGGCTGCCCCCATTATCCCTTATATAGGCCATCTTTACCAGTATCTAACAAGAAGGCTCCCCCATTATCCCTTATATAGGCCATCTTTACCAGTATCTAACAAGAAGGCCAAGGCCCTGGCCATCCCAGTATCTAACAAGAAGGCTGCCCCCATAGGCCATCTTTACCAGTATCTAACAAGAAGGCTGCCCTTTACCAGTAGCCCCCCATTATATAGGCCATCTTTACCAGTATCTAACAAGAAGGCTGCCCCCATTAATATAAGGCCATCTTTACCAGTATCTAACAAGCCATCTTCTTACCAGTATCTAACAAGAAGGCTGCCCCCCCATTATCCCTTATATAGGCCATCTTTACCAGTATCTAACAAGAAGGCTGCCCCCCTCCCCATTATCCCTTATATAGGCAATCTTTACCAGTATCTAACAAGAAGGCTGCCCCCCAATAAGCCCTTATATAGGCCATCTTTACCAGTATCTAACAAGAAGGCTGCCCCCCCATTAGCCCTTATATAGGCCATCTTTACCAGTATCTAACAAGAAGGCTGCCCCCAATAAGCCCTTATATAGGCCATCTTTACCAGTA
>NC_088410.1:97304183-97416683 GCF_034236695.1 Oncorhynchus nerka | reverse complement strand
TTTTCTAAATATGCATCTTTCTTTCAACGCCAAACTTTGGTGTGGCGAAAGACCTCTATTTTCATGTCATATCTGGCTAAGCACAGGTTCCGATCCAAGTGCCGATGTCGTTTAGCGATCTCCAGCCGTTTTACACTTCTTGGATGGAAATAGAGCTTCATTCTCCCAATTATCCAGCATGTTAACTCAGCACATACTAGACTGAACAGATAGGGGGGCCATACTAAAATAGTAAAAACTAAAATACTAAATATACTAATAAATGATACTATAGTACTAAACTAAAATACTAAATATACTAATACATAATACTATAATACTAAATACTATAATACTAAATAAATATACTACTAAATAATACTAAACTAAAATACTAAATATACTAATAAATAATACTATAATACCAAACTACAATTCTAAATATACTAATACATAATACTATAGTACTAAATACTATAATACTAATCCGGCGCCGACAGAGATGGCCGACTCGCTTCACGTTCCTAGGAAACTATGCAGTTTTTTGTTTTTTTACGTGTTATTTCTTACATTGGTACCCCAGGTCATCTTAGGTTTCATTACATACAGTCGAGAAGAACTACTGAACATAAGAGCAGCGTCAACTCACCATCAGTACGACCAAGAATATGACTTTCGCGAAGCGGACCCTGTGTTCTGCCTTTCACCCAGGACAACGGAATGGATCCCAGCCGGCGACCCCAAAAAACGACTTCGAAAAAAGGGAAAACGAAGCGGTCTTCTGGTCAGACTCCGGAGACGGGCACATCGTGCACCACTCCCTAGCAATCTCCTCGCCAATGTCCAGTCTCTTGACAACAAGGTTGATGAAATCCGAGCAAGGGTAGCATTCCAAAGGGACATCAGAGACTGTAACGTTCTTTGCTTCACGGAAACATGGCTCACTGGAGAGACGCTATCGGAGACGGTGCAGCCAGCTGGTTTCTCCACGCATCGCGCCGACAGAAACAAACATCTTTCTGGTAAGAAGAGGGGCGGGGGCGTATGCTTTAAGGTTAACGTGACGTGGTGTGGCCAAAACAACATACAGGAACTCAAGTCCTTCTGTTCACCTGATTTAGAATTCCTCACAATCAAGTGTAGACCGCATTATCTACCAAGGGAATTCTCTTCGATTATAATCACAGCCGTATATATCCCCCCCAAGCAGACACATCGATGGCTCTGAACAAACTTTATTTAACTCTTTGCAAACTGGAATCCATATATCCGGAGGCTGCATTCATTGTAGCTGGGGATTTTAACAAGGCTAATCTGAAAACAAGACTCCCTAAATTTGATCAGCATATCGATTGCGCAACCAGGGCTGGAAAAACCTTGGATCATTGCTATTCCAACTTCCGCGACGCATATAAGGCCCTGCCCTGCCCTCCTTTCGGAAAAGCTGACCACGACTCCATTTTGTTGATCCCTGCCTACAGACAGAAACTAAAACAAGAAGCTCCCGCGCTGAGGTCTGTTCAACGCTGGTCCGACCAATCCGATTCCACACTCCAAGACTGCTTCCATCACGTGGACTGGCATATGTTCCGTATTGCGTCAGACGACAACATTGACGAATACGCTGATTCGGTGTGCGAGTTCATTAGAACGTGCGTTGAAGATGGCGTTCCCATAGCAACGATTAAAACGTTCCCAAACCAGAAACCGTGGATTGATGGCATCATTCGCGTGAAACTGAAAGAGCGAACCACTGCTTTTAATCAGGGCAAGGTGACTGGAAACATGACCGAATATAAACAGTGTAACTATTCCCTCCGCAAGGCAATCAAACAAGCTAAGCGTCAGTATAGAGACAAAGTAGAATCTCAATTCAACGGCTCAGACACAAGAGGTGTGTGGCAGGGTCTACAGTCAATCACGGATTACAAAAAGAAAACCAGCACCGTCACGGACCAGGATGTCTTGCTCCCAGGCAGACTAAATAACTTTTTTGCCCGTTTTGAGGACAATACAGTGCCACTGACACTGCCCGCAACTAAAACATGCGGAATCTCCTTCACTGCAGCCGACGTGAGGAAAACATTTAAACGTGTCAACCCTCGCAAGGCTGCAGGCCCAGACGGCATCCCCAGCCGCGCCCTCAGAGCATGCTCAGACCAGCTGGCTGGTGTGTTTACGGACATATTCATTCAATCCCTATCCCAGTCTGTTGTTCCCACATGCTTCAAGAGGGCCACCATTGTTCCTGTTCCCAAGAAAGCTAAGGTAACTGAGCTAAACGACTATCGCCCCGTAGCACTCACTTCCGTCATCATGAAGTGCTTTGAGAGACTAGTCAAGGACCATATCACCTCCACCCTCCGCCCAAATAGGTCCACAGACGATGCAATCTCAACCACACTGCACACTGCCCTAACCCATCTGGACAAGAGGAATACCTACGTGAGAATGCTGTTCATCGACTACAGCTCGGCATTTAACACCATAGTGCCCTCCAAGCTCGTCATCAAGCTCGAGACCCTGGGTCTCGACCCCGCCCCGTGCAACTGGGTACTGGACTTCCAGACGGGCCGCCCCCAGGTGGTGAGGGTAGGCAACAACATCTCCACCCCACTGATCCTCAACACCCCCCACAAGGGTGCGTTCTGAGCTGTTCACCCACGACTGCGTGGCCACTCACGCCTCCAACTCAATCATCAAGTTTGCGGACGACACAACAGTGGTAGGCTTGATTACCAACAACGACGAGACGGCCTACAGGGAGGAGGTGAGGGCCCTCGGAGTGTGGTGTCAGGAAAATAACCTCACACTCAACGTCAACAAAACTAAGGAGATGATTGTGGACTTCAGGAAACAGCAGAGGGAACACCCCCCTATCCACATCGATGGAACAGTAGTGGAGAGGGTAGTAAGTTTTAAGTTCCTCGGCGTACACATCACAGATAAACTGAATTGGTCCACCCATACAGACAGCATCGTGAAGAAGGCGCAGCAGCACCTCTTCAACCTCAGGAGGCTGAAGAAATTCGGCTTGTCACCAAAAGGACTCACAAACTCCTACAGATGCACAATCGAGAGCATCCTGTTCGGGCTGTATCACCGCCTGGTACGGCAACTGCTCTGCCCACAACCGTAATGCTCTCCAGAGGGTAGTGAGGTCTGCACAACGCATCACGGGGGCAAACTACCTGCCCTCCAGGACACCTACACCACCCGATGTCACAGGAAGGCCATAAAGATCATCAAGGACAGCAACCACCCGAGCCACTGCCTGTTCACCCCGCTATCACCACTAACATTGAGTGGCTGCTGCCAACATACTGACTCAACTCCAGCCACTTTAATAATGGGAATTGATGGGAAATGATGTAAATATATCACTAGCCACTTTAAACAATGCTACCTAATATAATGTTACTTACCCTACATTATTCATCGCATATGTATACGTATATACTGTACTCTATATCATCTACTGCATCCTTATGTAATACATGTATCACTAGCCACTTTAACTATGCCACTTTGTTTACATACTCATCTCATATGTATATACTTTACTCGATACCATCTACTGTATCTTGCCTATGCCGCTCTGTACCATCACTCATTCATATATCTTTATGTACATATTCTTTATCCCCTTACACTTGTGTCTATAAGGTAGTAGTTTTGGAATTGTTAGCTAGATTACTTGTTGGTTATTACTGCATTGTTGGAACTAGAAGCACATGCATTTCGCTACACTCGCATTAACATCTGCTAACCATGTGTATGTGACCAATAAAATTTGATTTTGATTTGATTTAAATATACCTATAAATAATACTATAATACCAAACTACAATACTAAATATACTAATACATAATACTATAATACTAAATACTATAATACTAAATATAGTAATAAATAATACTATAATACTAAATACTATAATACTAAATATAGTAATAAATAATACTATAATACTAAATACTATAATACTAAATATAGTAATAAATAATACTATAATACTAAACTAAAATACTAAATATACTAATACATAATACTATAATACTAAATACTATAATACTAAATATAGTAATAAATAATACTATAGTACTAAACTAAAATACTAAATAATACCATGATACTACAAGTGTAGCAGGTTGTACAACATTGAATGAGAATGGTAAATTACTATAATTAATACATGCATTAACAGAAATTAACATAACAAATTTTTTTATTTAACCTTTATTTAACTAGACAAGTCAGTTAAGAACAAATTCTTATTTACAATGACGGCCTACACCGGGCAAACCCGAGGACGACTCTGGGCCAATTGTGCACCGCCCTACTCCCAAACACGGCCGGTTGTGATACAGCCTAGATTTGAACCAGGGTGTCTGTAGTGACACCTCCAGCACTGAGATGCAGTGCCTTAGACTGCTTCGCCACTCAGGAGACAAGGCTGACAGGGATTAACGGTATAAATTGCCTGTTTTACAAACGGTAGAAGTGCATTGTGGGTTGACACTCTATAGCCTCGGCTAATGTTCTACTTTGCTGGGAAAGGGTGGCACATCATTTTTTTTTGGTCTTGCCTAGGGCAGCATACCGGCCAAGACCTAAGAATTGATTATTCTATAAATTTAAAAAAATATTATGTATCAAATTATACCATGCCAGGATGGAGTGAATTGGCACATGATCTATTTGACACAACATTAGCGTATTATAGTCCTCAGAGCCACAGCACAACCTTACCGACTGCTGTTCAAAAAAGAATGAATACTCAGACCTTTTGAAAATGTATTTATTTACTAGCAATGAAAACAGTGACTTGTATAAAATAAATGACGCATATCAAACCATTTTTGGGGGGGACTGAAGTGCCATAATTCTGTACATGTAGAAGAGTGGCTGCTGGAGCATCAGAGGACAGTTGGAAAGAGGTGGACATGTAGAAAGTTGAATAAACAGACTGGTAGCAAAACAACATGTAGAAAGTTGAATAAATAGACTGGTAGCAAAACATGAGTAAACACTCCCACTATTAGGTCAAGTTTATCTACATTAGAAAATAAAGTGAAGAAATATATATATATATATATTTTTTTAAATACTAAAATGAATGTAGGTTTATATAAACAGTTGACTGTTATTTTCTTTTCTTGACTGTCTTCATCCACAACCGTCAATATTATTCACGGTTTTTTCAATTACCGTCACAGCCCCAGGTAGAACCGTTTTGGTTCCAGGTAGAACCGTTTTGGTTCCAGGTAAAACTGTTTTGGGTTCCATGTAGAACCCTCTGGGGAAAGAGTTCTACATGGAACCCAATATGGTTCTACCTGGAACCAAAAGGGTTCTTCAAATGGTTCTCATGTTATTAGCCTGACGACTCAACTAAATTCTCACGCTGCTCTGTCGTTTCGCTACGTACTTTAGTCTAAGACCGTCAGCGTTGAAGACGTTTGTGGTTACGAGGGGCACGAAGGGCGTTGAACAAAACAAAGTCATCAGCGACTGAAAAGTCTCTAACCAATCAAAGCCAATGACTCATTTTCAAATCGCCACTTTTACCCACGTGTACTCTGGCTCAACCCACCGGTATCTGGATCAATCAGACGGCCCTGAATGTTTTCGCCTTCGTACTCCGATCCAGACTCATTGCGGAGAAGAAATGTACGTCCGTCGGCGTGGCGTAGCGTTTGGTGCAGCAAGGAGTCTGGGTAGCCTATGGTGACTGAGTGTACTGTACACCATTTTGAGTGGTGCTATCCTGGCATTCAGCCAACACAGAACTTTGTTAAACATTTAGTGAATTAAAGGTACAATTTCTAACCAAACTCCGGTTCTCTCTCAACTAATATCCTTCTCTCGCTCTCACACACACACAACTTCGTCTCTCTCTATCTCTCTCTCTCTGAACCCTTCTGTCTCTGTCTCTGTCTCTGTCTCTGTCTCTGTCTCTGTCTATGTCTCTGTCTCTGTCTCTGTCTCTCACTCGCTCGCTCACTCACTCCTCACTCACTCACTCACTCACTCACTCACTCACTCACTCACTCACTCACTCACTCACTCACTCACTCACTCACTCACTCACTCACTCACTCACTCACACACACACACACACACACACACACACACACACACACACACACACACACACACACACACACACACACACCTCTGTCTCTCTGCCCCTCCCTTCTCACTCTCCCATTATTCCCTAGTGTTGGAGACTGCGATGAACAATCCATTTTTCAGTCCCTTATCTTTTCTTGGAAATGTTGCCTGTGGGACATGGAACGGAGGCCTGATGTCTAATTGCTGTTTCATTGTGTTGCATCACTTAGATATGATTACTGGAATAGATGGAGGGAAGAAGGAGTGGCTTTTTCACAAAGTAGTGCACTTTGTAGGGAATAAGGTGTCTTTCTGGCCAAATGTAGTGTAGTATAAGGAGTCAGGGATTATTTACTTTGGGCTGCTCCTTACAAAATATAACAATTATACTAGTACTACTAATACTACTACTGCTATTATTACTACTACTACTACTTCTACTACTACTGCTATTACTACTACTACTGCTATTACTACTACTACTACTACTACTACTACTACTGCTATTACTACTACTACTACTGCTATTACTACTACTGCTATTACTACTACTACTAATTCCATTACTACTACTACTACTACTACTACTACTACTACTACTATTACTACTGCTATTATTACTACTATTACTACTACTACTACTACTACTACTACTACTACTACTAGTACTACTACTATTACTACTGCTATTACTACTACTACTATTTCTGCTACTACTACTACTAGTACTACTACTACTACTACTACTATTTCTGCTACTACTACTACTACTACTACTATTTCTGCTACTACTACTACTACTATTTCTGCTACTACTACTACTATTTCTGCTACTACTACTACTGCTATTTCTGCTACTACTACTACTACTACTACTATTTCTACTACTACTATTTCTGCTACTACTACTACTACTACTACTACTATTCCTACTACTACTATTACTATTACTATTACTACTACTACTATTTCTGCTACTACTACTACTACAATTACTACTATTACTACTACTAATGGTGCATTCTGTGTGTAGAACGTCCCGTATAAGGGAATAGGGGCCCAGCAAACATGTCCACATTGGCACGATGTGGCCCCATTGCGGGCTAAAATATTGACCCCATGTAGACTGCCTACATTAGGTCGATGAACCTTTGGATATCGGCTCCATGTTTGTCCCCAAGGCATTGGCCCAGTGTGGCCCGGTGTGGCCCGGTGTGACCCAGTGTGGCCCAGTGTGACCCAGTGTGACCCAGTGTGGCCCAGTGTGGGCAGCCCATATCTAGTGAAGACAGTCCTAACTTTACCTGAAATAAGCTTATCTTTTCCCAGCGAACATGGCCACTTTGGGCCAATGTGCCGTTGCTATTTCCATATATTTTTTTTAGCTGCATGTGCGACATAACTTCACCTGTCCTATTTATGAAATAATTTTAAAAATATTACACAGTTTAAAAAATTATGTGTTTTGATCAATTAGCATATTTGAGTTTAACCATTAAATTTTTTTTTTATATTTGTTCTGTCTTTTCTGGTGGAATAAACTGAAATTGCAATCAAATTTGTATGGCTTGTTTTAAAAAATAACGTTATTTTGGAGATTATTTCATTTTTAAATAACCAAAAGTGAGAGGTTGTAATTTGAATGAGGGGAAAAAGGCCATTCTTTAACATGGGGTGAGACTTTCTTATTAATCCGCTAGGGACCCAGTTCGGGTTTTAGTATAACTTTTGTATGACTGAAGCCTTTAGTGAGAGGTCTAATTCTTTAATATTGAATAATTTATGCTCTCCGAATTCATATTCATTGTACAAATAGGGACGTTTAATTTTGTCTAGTTTACCATTATTAAAAAAATATATATAATTTTTTGCTCATATCATTTTTTAAAACAAGTCGCTAAGACCATAAACAAATAGGTAAACTGGGATATGACTAAATAGTTAATCAGGGAAAACTGGGATATGACTAAAGAGTTAATCAGGGTAAACTGGGATATGACTAAAGAGTTAATCAGGGTGATTTTCCCAGAAATAGATAAGGTATTTTCCTTTCAATGGAAGCAAAATTTGATCTATTTTTGCTAACTTTCTATAAAAATGTATTGTAGTGAGATGATTGATTTATTTCTGGATATGAATACAGAGTATGTCCACATCTCCGTCAGACCATTTTATTGGTAAACTACACCGTAATGTAAAAGTTTTATTTTTTTATGATCCAATACGTAATCATAATTTGGCTGTAATCCAGAGAGGTGTGAAAGAGTATCTAGATCCTCTATGAGGCTGTGGAGGGATCCAAATTGTGGATTTAAAAACTCACACAGGTGATCACTAGGCAACAGGCTTCTGGAACGGAACGGAACATCTTTTATCCATGGACTCAGGTGATCGCTAGGCAACAGGCTTCTGGAACGGAACATCTTTTATCTATAAACTCACAGGTGATCGCTAGGCAACATGCTTCTGGAATGGAACAGAACATCTTTTATCTATGGACTCAGACAGGTGATCGCTAGGCAACAGGCTTCTGGAACGGAACGGAACATCTTTTATCTATGGACTCAGACAGGTGATCGCTAGGCAACAGGCTTCTGGAACGGAACATCTTTTATCTATAAACTCACAGGTGATCGCTAGGCAACAGGCTTCTGGAATGGAACAGAACATTTTTATCTATGGACTCAGACAGGTGATCGCTAGGCAACAGGCTTCTGGAATGGAACAGAACATCTTTTATCTATGGACTCAGACAGGTGATCGCTAGGCAACAGGCTTCTGGAATGGAACAGAACATATTTTATCTATGGACTCAGACAGGTGATCGCTAGGCAACAGGCTTCTGGAATGGAACAGAACATCTTTTATCTATGGACTCAGACAGGTGATCGCTAGGCAACAGGCTTCTGGAATGGAAAGGAACATCTTTTATCTATGGACTCAGACAGGTGATCGCTAGGCAACAGGCTTCTGGAATGGAACAGAACATCTTTTATCTATGGACTCAGACAGGTGATCGCTAGGCAACAGGCTTCTGGAATGGAACAGAACATATTTTATCTATGGACTCAGACAGGTGATCGCTAGGCAACAGGCTTCTGGAATGGAACAGAACATCTTTTATCCATCCATGGACTCAGACAGGTGATCGCTAGGCAACAGGCTTCCGGAATGGAACGGAACAAAATGGCATCCTATTTCCTACGTAAAGAGGTACACTCACCATTTGGGATGCAGGCGGGGCATGAGTAACCATCTAATGTGGTGCTTGATACAGGGGGGGAGGACAGCTGCATTGCAACATTTGACTCAGGGCAGTTCACAATAACACTTCTTATTGACCATTTCATTGCCTGTTGAGGTTTCTTTGAGATTGTGACGAGGCAATCTAAAATACCACATATTGTTCATTATGGAGCTTCTATAGACGTGCGGTTCATTGTTTAGTATATATGACATATATCAAGATCCATGTAGTCCTTGACCTGGTATTCGGTATATATAAAGTGAGAATATAAATATTCTAAACATTTCTCATTAACCCACAACTCAAGTTTCTCAAGGCATGATAATCCACCTCTATTTCTGCTCATACATGATGATCCATCCTCAGAAAGATCCTAGATTTAACTCTCACACACAGAGAGTGGGTGGAAAGCTGTGCATTTTAAGCTGCTGTGTGTGTGTGTGTGTGTGTGTGTGTGTGTGTGTGTGTGTGTGTGTGTGTGTGTGTGTGTGTGTGTGTGTGTGTGTGTGTGTGTGTGTGTGTGTGTGTGTGTGTGTGCGTGTGTGTGCTTCAAGCGTGGTGTAAAGATTAAACCTGATTTCCATTTTCACCAATAGCTAGTGTAGACGATAGAGCGGCAACACAAAGCGTGTCACAGTGAACAGAGACAGGAGACTATAAGCCAGGCTTTCCAATGTAAAGATGAAGTAAAAATAGATTTCCCTGTGTTGAATGGGATCTGTCAGAGACTGCGCTAGTGTAGCGGAAGGCTAACAGCATTGCTACAGCACTGCTTTCCTGAGACCTAGAAGTACTGAGACTGAGCTAGCGTAGCGGAAGGCTAACAGCATTGCTACAGCACTGCTTTCCTGAGACCTAGAAGTACTGAGACTGTGCTAGCGTAGCGGTAGGTTAACAGCATTGTTACAGCACTGCTTTCCTGAGACCTAGAAGTACTGAGACTGAGCTAGCGTAGCGGAAGGCTAACAGCATTGCTACAGCACTGCTTTCCTGAGACCTAGAAGTACTGAGACTGAGCTAGCGTAGCGGTAGGCTAACAGCATTGCTACAGCACTGCTTTCCGGAGTCCTAGAAGTACTGAGACTGAGCCAGCGTAGCGGAAGGCTAACAGCATTGCTACAGCACTGCTTTCCTGAGACCTAGAAGTACTGAGACTGAGCTAGCGTAGCGGAAGTCAAACAGCATTGCTACAGCACTGCTTTCCTGAGACCTAGAAGTACTGAGACTGAGCTAGTGTAGCGGAAGGCTAACAGCATTGCTACAGCACTGCTTTCCGGAGTCCTAGAAGTACTGAGACTGAGCTAGCATAGCGGAAGTCAAACAGCATTGCTACAGCGCTGCTTTCCGGAGACCTAGAAGTACTGAGACTGAGCTAGCGTAGCGGAAGGCTAACAGCATTGCTACAGCACTGCTTTCCGGAGTCCTAGAAGTACTGCCACGCTAGCAGACCTGGATCCAAATAGTATTTGAAATTCCTTGAGCGATGGTTTGAGCCATTCTGGAGCGCCAAATAGTCAACGTTTGTACTTGTAAGACTATACCATTTGTTCTATTGAGCCAGGCAAGCTTAATCAAGCCCAGCTGAAATGTCTTAAATTATTTGAAATACTATTTGAAACCAGGCACATTACCATTAGACAAGCTTCTGGAAGCAGATTCCCAGCCAGAAGGAGGCAGAGGAAGGATAGGCCATCAATTATTAGGTAACATGTTAATTAATAAAGATGTTTTGTAACATAAAGCCAGACCCAATTCTCTCCCAACCCATTCCCCTCGGCTCCAATGCTTTGATGTTTGTACATCTGAAGGTTCTGGATAGGTACATATGAGCAGTGTAGTGCTGGATTATACAGCATGTAAGAGTTGCACAAATCTTTGAAACTTGTAGACCTTAGAACTAGACTAAATGTAATTAATATTCAATGTAATTAACAGTCTCATTTCCCAAAGCTATGTATCACTGATTTAATTATTTCTTTCAGATTTGATTAGGGCAGCAGGTAGCCTAGCGGTTAGCGCGTTGGGCCAGTAACGGAAAGGTTGTATGTTCGAATACCTGAGCCGACAAGGTGAAAAATCTGTCTGATGTGTCCTTGAGCAATGTACTTAACCCTAATTTCATCCAGGGGTGTTGTACTACCATGGCTGACCTTGTAAAACAACACATTTCACTGCACTTATCTGGTAAATGTATCAATAAAAAAATAATTACAATTTTACTTATCAGGTGTTAGAATCGCTGAAGTAAGAACTATCTGATGCCTTTATTTCAATAGCCAAACATTTTGGTAAATTAAAAGCTTTTTTTACAGTGCTTTTTGCAGGTTATTTGGGGACAATAAACAAATAACATACTCTACCGGTCAAAGGTTTTGCAACAGCTACTCATTCAAGAGTTTTTCTTTATTTAGACTATTTTCTACATTGTAGAATAATAGTGAAGACATCAAAACTATGAAACAACATATATGGAATCATGTAGTAACCAAAAAAGTGTTAAACAAATCAAAATATATTTTGGATTTTTTAAAGTAGCCACACTTTGCCTTGATGACAGCTTTGCACAATCTTTGCACACTCTTGGCATTCTCTCAACCAGCTTCACCGAAATGCTTTTCTAACAGTCTTGAAGGAGTTCCCACATATGCTGAGCACTAATCCCAAACAATCTCAATTGGATTCAGGTTGGGTGATTGTGGAGGACAGGGTCATCTGATGCAGCACTCCATCACTCTCCTTCTTGGTAAAATAGCCCTTACTCAGCCTGGAGGTGTGTTGGGTCATTGTCCTGTTGAAAAACAAAGTCCCACTAAGCGCAAACCAGATGGTATGTCGAATTGCTGCAGAATGCTGTGGCAGCCATGCTGGTTAAGTGTGCCTTGAATTCTAAATAAATCACCAACAGTGTCACCAGCAAAGCAGCATCACACCTCCTCCTCCATGTTTCACGATGGGAATAACACATGCAGAGATCATCCATTACCCTGTGTCTCACAAGGACAATCTCAAATGTGGACTCATCAGACCAAAGGACAGATTTCCCCCAGTCTAATGTCAATTGCTCGTGTTTCTTGGCCTAAGCAAGTCTCCTCTTCTTAATGGTGGTAGTGGTTTCTTTGCAGCAATTCGACCATGAAGGCCTGATTCACGCTGTCTCTTCTGAACAGTTGATGTTGGGATGTGTCTGTTACTTGAACTCTGTGAAGAATTTATTTGGGCAGCAATTTTTGAGGCTGGTAACTCTAATGACCTTCTCCTCTGCAGCAGAGATAACTCTGGGTCTTCCTTGATGGTTTTGTTGGTTTTGATGGTTTTTGCGACTGCACTTAACTTCTTGGTGACAGGAGGCAGTATTTTCACGTCCGGATGAAATGCATGCCCAAATTCAACTGCCTGCTACTCATCCAGCTTCTTCAGGCAGAAGTTTGCATCCTGTAGCTCCAACTCCAAAAAGTTCTGGGACACTGTGAAGTCCATGGAGAACAAGAGCACCTCCTCCCAGCTGCCCACTGCACTGAGGCTAGGTAACACGGTCTCCACCGATAAATCCATGATTATCGAAAACTTCAATAAGCACTTTTCAACGGCTGGCCATGCCTTCCGCCTTCCGCCTGCCTACTCCAACCTCGGCCAACAGCTCCACCCCCCCCGCAGCTCCTCGCCCAAGCCTCTCCAGGTTCTCCTTTACCCAAATCCAGATAGCAGATGTTCTGAAAGAGCTGCAAAACCTGGACCCGTACAAATCAGCTGGGCTTGACAATCTGGACCCTCTATTTCTGAAACTATCTGCCACCATTGTCGCAACCCCTATTACCAGCCTGTTCAACCTCTCTTTCATA
Source organism: Oncorhynchus nerka (assembly GCF_034236695.1). Lineage (NCBI taxonomy): Eukaryota > Metazoa > Chordata > Actinopteri > Salmoniformes > Salmonidae > Oncorhynchus > Oncorhynchus nerka. The sequence goes on along the minus strand of NC_088410.1, from coordinate 97,403,500 downwards.
TCGTCTGAGATCCCCAAGGATTGGAAAGCTGCCGCAGTCATCCCCCTCTTCAAAGGGGGAGACACCCTGGACCCAAACTGCTATAGACCTATATCCATCCTTCCCTGCCTATCTAAGGTCTTCGAAAGCCAAGTCAACAAACAGGTCACTGACCATCTCGAATCCCACCGTACCTTCTCCGCTGTGCAATCTGGTTTCCGAGCCGGTCACGGGTGCACCTCAGCCACACTCAAGGTACTAAACAATATCATAACCGCCATCGATAAAAGACAGTACTGTGCAGCCGTCTTCATCGACCTCGCCAAGGCTTTCGACTCTGTCAATCACCATATTCTTATCGGCAGACTCAATAGCCTCGGTTTTTCGGATGACTGCCTTGCCTGGTTCACCAATTACTTTGCAGACAGAGTTCAGTGTGTCAAATCGGAGGGCATGCTGTCCGGTCCTCTGGCAGTCTCTATGGGGGTGCCACAGGGTTCAATTCTCGGGCCGACTCTTTTCTCTGTATATATCAATGATGTTGTTCTTGCTGCGGGCGATTCCCTGATCCACCTCTACGCAGACGACACCATTCTATATACTTTCGGCCCGTCATTGGACACTGTGCTATCTAACCTCCAAACGAGCTTCAATGCCATACAGCACTCCTTCCGTGGCCTCCAACTGCTCTTAAATGCAAGTAAAACCAAATGCATGCTTTTCAACCGATCGCTGCCTGCACCCGCATGCCCGACTAGCATCACCACCCTGGATGGTTCCGACCTTGAATATGTGGACGTCTATAAGTACCTAGGTGTCTGGCTAGACTGCAAACTCTCCTTCCAGACTCACATCAAACATCTCCAATCGGAAATCAAATCAAGAGTCGGCTTTCTATTCCGCAACAAAGCCTCCTTCACTCACGCCGCCAAGCTTACCCTAGTAAAACTGACTATCCTACCGATCCTCGACTTCGGCGATGTCATCTACAAAATGGCTTCCAACAGCAAACTGGATGCAGTCTATCACAGTGCCATCCGTTTTGTCACCAAAGCACCTTATACCACCCACCACTGCGACTTGTATGCTCTAGTCGGCTGGCCCTCGCTACATATTCGTCGCCAGACCCACTGGCTCCAGGTCATCTTCAAGTCCATGCTAGGTAAAGCTCCGCCTTATCTCAGTTCACTGGTCACGATGGCAACACCCATCCGTAGCACGCGCTCCAGCAGGTGTATCTCACTGATCATCCCTAAAGCCAACACCTCTTTTGGCCGCCTTTCGTTCCAGTACTCTGCTGCCTGTGACTGGAACGAACTGCAAAAATCGCTGAAGTTGGAGACTTTTATCTCCCTCACCAACTTCAAACATCAGCTATCCGAGCAGCTAACCGATCGCTGCAGCTGTACATAGTCTATTGGTAAATAGCCCACCCATTTTCACCTACCTCATTCCCATACTGTTTTATACTGTTTTTTTATTTATTTACTTTTCTGCTCTTTTGCACACCAATATCTCTACCTGTACATGACCATCTGATCATTTATCACCCCAGTGTTAATCTGCAAAATTGTATTATTCGCCTACCTCCTCATGCCTTTTGCACACATTGTATATAGACTGCCCATTTTTTTCTACTGTGTTATTGACTTGTTAATTGTTTACTCCATGTGTAACTCTGTGTTGTCTGTTCACACTGCTATGCTTTATCTTGGCCAGGTCGCAGTTGCAAATGAGAACTTGTTCTCAACTAGCCTACCTGGTTAAATAAAGGTGAAATAAAAAAAAATAAAAAAATACCCAGGAGATAAAATATGCATATTATTAGTAGATTTGGATAGAAAACACTGAAGTTTCTAAAACTGTTTGAATCATGTCTGTGAGTATAACACAACTTATTTAGCAGGCGAAACCCCAAGGACAAACCATTCAGATTGTTTTTTTTTTGAGGTCACTCTCTTTTCAATGGTTTTTCATTGGGAATCCAAATCTCTAAGGTACCTTCTTGCAGTTCCTATCGCTTCCACTGGATGTCAACAGTCTTTAGAAATTGGTTGAGGTTTTTCCTTTGTGAATTGAAGTAGTACGGCCATCTTGAACGAGGGTCACTTGAAGTGTACTGTTAGATAGAGGCGCATGACCAGAAAGCTAGCTACAGTTTGTTTTCCTCCTTTATTGAACACAGATCATCCCGTCTTCAATTGTATTGATTATTTACGTTAAAAAAATAACCTAAAGTTCTATTACAAAAGTAGTTTGAAATGTTTTGCCAAACAGGTAACTTTAGAGATATTTTGTCGTCACGTTGCGCATGTTGGAACCAGTGTTTTTCTGGATCAAACACGCCAAATAAATGGACATTTTGGATATATATCGTCCGAATTAATCAAACAAAAGGACCATTTGTGATGTTTATGGGACATATTGGAGTGCCAACAAAAGAAGCTCATCTGTCACGGCTTTCTTCCTGGGAAGTAGAGGCGGACCAAAACGCAGCGTGGTTGAAGTTCATGGTTCTTTAATAAGAGACACTTAACATGGACAAACTACAAAACAATAAACGTGAAAACCGAAACAGTCCTAACTGGGGCATAAAACACAAAGCCAGGAAACAATCGCCCACTAAATACCCAAAGAATATGGCTGCCTAAATATGGCTCCCAATCAGAGACAACGATAAACACCTGCCTCTGATTGAGAACCAATCCAGGCAACCATAGACTTACCTAGACACCTAAAAGAACACAACCCCATAAATCTACAAAAAACCCTAGACAAGACAAAACACATAAATCACCCATGACACACCCTGGCCTAACCAAAATAATAAAGAAAACAAAGATAACTAAGGCCAGGGCGTGACATCGTCAAAGGTAAGGCATGAATTATATTTTTATTTCTGCGTTTTGTGTCGCGCCTGCAGGGTTGAAATATGTTTTCTCTCTTTGTTTACGGAGGTACTATCCTCAGATAATAGCATCGTTTGCTTTCACCGAAAATGTTGGCTGGATTCACAACAAGTGTAGCTTTAATTTGGTATCTTACATGTGTGATTTAATGAAAGTTAGATTTTTATAGTAATTTATTTGAATTTGACGCACTGCATTTTCCCTGGCTTTTGGCCAGGTGGGACGCTACCGTCCCACATATCCCAGAGAGGTTCAACAAACTTTAAAAGTTCTTGAAATGTTCCGTATTGACTGACTCTCATGTCTTAAAGTAATGATGGACTGTCGTTTCTCATTGCTTATTTGTGCTGTTCTTGCCATAATATGGACTTGGTCTTTTACCAAATAGGCTTATCTTCTGTGTACCACCCGTACCTTGTCACAACACGATTGATTGTCTCAAACGCATTAAGAAGGAAACAAATTACACAAATTACCTTTTAACAAGGCACACCTGTTAATTGAAATGAATTCCAGGTGACTACCTCATGAAGCTGGTTGAGAGAATGACAAGAGTGTGCAAAGCTGTCATCAAGGCAAAGGGTGGCTTCTTTGAAGAATCTCAAATATACAATATATCTTAATTTGTTTAACACTTTTTTTGGTTACTACATGATTCCATATGTGTTATTTCATAGTTTTGATGTCTTCACTATTATTCTACAATGTAGAAAATATTTTAAAAATAAAGAGAAACCCTTGAATGAGTAGGTGCGTCCAAACTTTTGACTGGTACTGTATAACACAGACCATAGCTATATTCAATCGAATTCACAAATTGATTTAAAACCTATGTTTAACATGGTTGAGGTCTTGCCAGATTAGTCCAAAATCATGTGACATAAAACATAACTTTGATGTCCTTGCATATATGGCAGTATAAGTTGTTGTTACAGTATAACCTACAGTATATTAATCATCAATCAGTTCAATTAGATATCAGTAACCGGAAGGTTGCAAGTTCAAACCCCCGAGCTGACATGGTACAAATCTGTCATGTTAACCCACTGTTCCTAGGCGGTCATTGAAAATAAGAATTTGTTCTTAACTGACTTGCCTAGTTAAATAAAAATAAATCAGCCTGGAACCCTGTAAGAATCATGGATCAAGCTGTTTTTATGTAGAGATCTCAGAAATGCAGTGTAACTACATAATATTTTGTGTCTCCTTATGTTAGGGGGTGAAAACAGTTTTCAGTTTGAAAACATCGAATGCTTCTAACTGAAAACAAAGTCACCTTATATTGTATCTTAAAACCTAAATTTATACTGTCATTTAACGTGGTTCTTCGATAATTATGCAACATTCTTGTTGGATGCGCTGCTGGTGTCGAGCTGTTTTAATTACGCTGTGACATTTTCACACATCATCATCTGATCCAGGAAGGAGTTTTCTGAATGACAGTCAAGTGATGACATCATCATCTGATCCAGGAAGGAATGTTCTGAATGACAGTCAAGTTATGACATCATCATCTGATCCAGGAAGGAGTTTTCTGAATGACAGTCAAGTGATGACATCATCATCTGATCCAGGAAGGAATTTTCTGAATGACAGTCAAGTGATGACATCATCATCTGATCCAGGAAGGAATTTTCTGAATGACAGTCAAGTGATGACATCATCATCTGATCCAGGAAGGAGTTTTCTGAATGACAGTCAAATGATGACATCATCATCTGATCCAGGAAGGAATGTTCTGAATGACAGTCAAGTGATGACATCATCATCTGATCCAGGAAGGAATTTTCTGAATGACAGTCAAGTGATGACATCATCATCTGATCCAGGAAGGAGTTTTCTGAATGACAGTCAAGTGATGACATCATCATCTGATCCAGGAAGGAGTTTTCTGAATGACAGTCAAGTGATGACATCATCATCTGATCCAGGAAGGAGTTTTCTGAATGACAGTCAAGTGATGACATCATCATCTGATCCAGGAAGGAATTTTCTGAATGACAGTCAAGTGATGACATCATCATCTGATCCAGGAAGGAGTTTTCTGAATGACAGTCAAGTGATGACATCATCATCTGACCCAGGAAGGAGTTTTCTGAATGACAGTCAAGTGATGACGTCATCATCTGATCCAGGAAGGAATTTTCTGAATGACAGTCAAGTGATGACATCATCATCTGATCCAGGAAGGAGTTTTCTGAATGACAGTCAAGTGATGACATCATCATCTGATCCAGGAAGGAGTTTTCTGAATGACAGCCGAGGGATGAACAGCTGTTGTGACAGTGCATTCAAAGTAACAACTGCTCAACTGTTGGAAGAAAAAAAAGGTGTTCCCGAGGAATGTACAGAATATTTTTACCGGCGAAGACAGTTGTGCCTGGATCCACCTTTGGATCTAATATCCCTAGAGACTTGATGATGATCATCTGTTGTAGTCTGCTTGATTTACAGCAGGGTGGCGTTAGATTTAACAGGAAAAGCATCAAGGTAATGAGTTCATGTTTTAACATGTTATTTAATGTGCCTCAGATTGGACACTGAGTCTACTGTACGCAATTGTGTAGTATAGACTATTGTGTAGGATAGACTGTTGTGTAGGACAGACTATTGTGAAGGACAGATTATTGTGTAGGACAGACTATTGTGTAGTACAGACAATTGTGTAGGATAGACTATTGTGTAGGACAGACTATTGTGTAGGACAGACTATTGTGTAGGATAGACTATTGTGTAGGATAGACTATTGTGTAGTACAGACTATTGTGTAGGATAGACTATTGTGTAGGACAGATTATTGTGTAGTATAGACTATTGTGTAGGATAGACTATTGTGTAGGATAGACTATTGTGTAGGACAGATTATTGTGTAGTATAGACTATTGTGTAGGATAGACTATTGTGTAGGACAGACTATTGTGTAGTACAGACTATTGTGTAGGATAGACTATTGTGTAGGACAGACTATTGTGTAGGACAGAGTATTGTGTAAGACAGACTATTGTGTAGGACATACTATTGTGTAGGACAGACTATTGTGTAGGACAGACTATTGTTTACATTTACATTTAAGTCATTTAGCAGACGCTCTTATCCAGAGCGACTTACAAATTGGTGCATTCACCTTATGACATCCAGTGGAACAGCCACTTTACAATAGTGCATCTATTGTGTAAGACAGACTATTGTGTAGGACAGACTATTGTGTAGGACAGACTATTGTGTAGGACAGACTATTGTGTAGGACAGACTATTGCGCAATACCAACGCTCTTCCTATTAATTATTCTGGATATAATGACAACAAATAATATAGTCTAGTGGGCTTCTTGACAACATGATCTGGAAATGAAATAACATGAAAAATACATTTTGTTTTTCCATTTTGCAACTGTAATTTTAAACAATACAAGGGTCTTGAATTTGGAGCTCAGAAATCCAACTACTGGAATGGGCCTACCCTGAAAATCAGACATTTCCTCAATTTGGTGCTTGAAAAGTCCTTGTAATTATTGTAGCGTTATAATTTTCCGTGATATAAATTTTCGATCAAGCATTTGTGAAAGATGTGCCACTTTCGTTTGTTTCCCTTCGCTTCAATCGGATGGTGTTTGCGCTATTCTGTTGTGGTAAAATCACATGCGGTTATTATGAGGACGACAACAGCTAATCTTGTCTTCAAATTGTGTTTTCATACTAATCCTTCCATGAAAAACGGAACCTGTTTTTTTGGTCACTTTGTCATTCTAAAAACAGCCATGGAGAGATGAATGCTACTGGTGTTCATGGCTTTATGATGTGGGCCTACGTCACCATGCATCCAATCTATTTTAGTCAGGCGAAGTCCACATTATTCTCACATATTTTACAGTGTAAAAATAATTAGAATATATCAAGGCCTAACAATTTCATTATTCTTAAAGTGGTAATGGTCTCTTTTTTTATTTGACCCTTTTTTGCAATGCCTTCTGGTGGGGTTTTATATTATATAAATTATACAATTGTATAACATTTGAGGTCCTTGAAAATTACAATTAAGTGCTTGAAAAAGTCCCCGGAAGTCCTTTGAATTTGACTTGCCAATGACTGTATCAGCTTAATTACTGCAGTGGGCTGAATCAGGGTCACACTATTGGTAGTCTTAAACAAATCTACTTTGAAACCAAAGTGTACACCTCACACACACGGTTATGGGATAAAAAAAGGAAGACTGCCTGTACCATGTCAGATATAGAGTTGAAAGCTATTACATTTTTTGAGTTTGTGTCCCAATATTACACCTTATATACATCACAGAAGACAAAAATATAACAAAACCGTTTGACATAGAAACACAGGAATTTCGGCAAAAATAATTTGAATAATAACTTTACTAATTATGAAAAAAGATGAATAACATTCTACCCATAAGGCCACTGGGTCATTTGACCGGAGGAAAGGGTTCCATGATGTATAGTCCTAGGCGTACAGTATGTTGTTGTATTGGCCAGTTTGAATATACTCACTGTTATTCCTCTAAGTACACACGTGGAACTTCATACCATTTTTATTTAAAAAATAATAATAATTCAAACCATTGATTTTTTTTTTTACCCCAATGTCACACATTAACCCCATTATTTATAGGAAGACTCATATACTGTATATGGTGAGGTTTATGGTCAGTCACTTTACCCCTACCTACATGTACAAATCACCTTGACTAACCTGTACCCCCCAATAACATAGCATAACATAGCATAACATAGCATAACATAGCATAACATAGCATAACATAGCATAACATAGCATAACATAGCATAACATAGCATTTCATTTTTTTGACTTTAGTTTATTTAGTAAATATTTTCTTAACTCTTATTTCTTGAACTGCATTGTAAGTAAACATTTTCACTGTAAGGTCTACACCTGTTGTATTCGGCACATGTGACCAATAACATTTGATTTGATTGGTCCTCAGTTCACCTGCTGTGTACTGGTCATGATTTATCTTAGCAATAGATCATCTTGACAATGAAAGGTATCATTAATCAATAAGATGAATAGGTTTTGCTAATCGTGCACATACTGTAGTTTAGCTGAACAATAAATATCTCTCCAGTATCGATGCTAGTCACACAGGTGCCTGGGCTCGTTGAATAAATCTCCAGTCAATTGATTCACATGACAGAAGATGTTGGTGACAATGATTTTGTTTGTAATACTGTGCCAGGCACAATTCAGACGAGTATCGATGCTAGTCACACACTGAGCTGTGCTTGCTGTCCTTGTAGAGTTTGTTGTTTTGTTGAAGGTGTTAATGTGATCACCCAGAATGCACTGACACATCATGATTGTGGCTCTGTCTCTTATCAAATATACAGAGACAGTGTTTCAATCTGCAGAGAGAAAAGAGATTTGGATGCTAATGTAACGCTATCAAAGGCATAGCTATGTGGAAGACATCTTTCACCATCAGATCAATATTGGCCCCAGATTTTATAATCTGATAGTTTAGCTGTTTGTTGGAAGAGGTCGTTTAGATTTTTGTATATATATTGTGAGACTTTATTAATCCAAACTCATAAATCAGCCTTTTATTTGTATTTCTGAGTCTCTGATTTTTTTTGTTGAGTTTCTCAACCTGACTGAAATAGACTGCAAACGGAAGTCTGTGTCCCAAATCGTACCCTGTTCCCTTTATAGTGCTTATGTGCCCCTGATCAAAAGTAATGCACGATAAAAGGAATACGGTGCCATTTTGGGACACTGTCTAAATTGCTAGAGTCAAAGTTAATTTGTCAGGTTGTGACACACACTCTTGTCTGAAAACTCTCCCAGATCCACTTCAGAGAGAATGATCTCGTCTATTGTTGTCTGCCAGAGCTATTCACTTGGGATATAATGTAGCTAGCATATATAGCCCATGATTAACTATGTATACACTACTCCCATACTTGCAATGCCAGGATAGTGGGTTCGATTCCTGGGACCACCCAATATGTAAAATGCATGACTAGATAGTTTGAATTAAATGTTTAATGGTGTATTATTATATATTATATATTATAATATTACATTTACATTTGGCAGATGTTCTTATCCAGAGAGACTTTTAAAGGTAAGGAGCATTTTTTGTATTATAAGATACAGTGTCTTACAAAAGTATTCACCCCCCTTGGCATTTTTCCTATTGTGTTTTTTTTTGGGGGGGGTTGTATGATTTAATTTACACAGCATGCCTACCACTTTGAAGATGCAAAATATATTTTATTGTGAAAGAAACAAGAAATAAGACCAAAAAAAAAAAAACTTGAGTGTGCATAACTATTCACCCCCCCAAAGTCAATGCTTTGTAGACCCACCTTTTGCAGCAATTACAGCTGCAAGGGTCTTGGGGTTTGTCTCTATAAGCTTGGCACATTTAGCCACTGGAATTGTTGCCCATTCTTCAAGGCAAAACTGCTCCAGCTCCTTCAAGTTGGATGGGTTCCACCGGTATACAGCGATCTTTAAGTCATACCACAGATTCTCAATTGGATTGAGGTCTGGGCTTTGACTAGGCCATTCCAAGTCATTTAAATGTTTCCCCTTAAACCACTCAAGTGTTGCTTTAGCAGTACGCTTAGGGTCATTGTCCTGCTGGAAGGTGAACCTCCATCCCAGTCTCACATCTCTGGAAGACTGAAACAGGTTTCCCTCAAGAATTACCCTGTATTTAGTATTCATTCCTTAAATTCTGACCAGTTTCCCAGTCCCTGCCGATGAAAACATCCCCACAGCATGATGCTGCCACCACCATGCTTCACTCTGTGGATAGTGTTCTCGGGGTGATGAGAGGTGTTGGGTTTGCGCCAGACATAGCGTTTTCCTTGATGGCCAAAAAGCTACATTTTAGTCTCATATGACCAGAGTACCTTCTTTCACATGTTTGGGGAGTCTCCATATGCCTTTTGGCAAACAGGAACTGTGTTTGCTTATTCTTTTCTTTAAGTAATGGCTTTTTTCTGGCCACTCTTCCGTAAAGCCCAGCTCTGTGGAGTGTACGGCTTAAAGTGGTCCTATGGACAGATACTCCAATCTCCGCTGTGGAGCTTTCAGCTCCTCCAGGGTTATCTTTGGTCCCTTTGTTGCCTCTCTGATTAATGCCCTCCTTGCCTGATCCATGAGTTTTCCATATCCTTTCCATTTTTTTAATAATGTATTTAATGGTGCTCTGTGGGATGTTCAACGTTTCTGATATATCTTTATAACCCATCCCTTATCTGTACTTCTCCACAACTTTGTCCCTGACCTGTTTGGAGAGCTCCTTGGTCTTCATGGTGCCACTTGCTTAGTGGTGTTGCAGACTCTGGGGTCTTTCAGAACAGGTGTATATATACTGATATCATGTGACAGATCATGTGACACTTAGATTGCACACAGGTGGACTTTATTTAACTAATTATGTGACTTCTGAAGGTAATTGGTTGCACCAGATCTTATTTAGGGGCTTCATAGCAAAGGGGAGGGGCTTCATAGCAAAGGGGAGGGTCTTCATAGCAAAGGGGAGGGTCTTCATCGCAAAGGGGAGGGTCTTCATAGCAAAGGGGAGGGTCTTCATAGCAAAGGGGAGGGTCTTCATAGCAAAGGGGGTGAATACGCACACACCACCAAGTAGTTTTTTTTTTGTTTTACCAATTAGGATTTTTTTGTTTATGTTATGAAATCCAAATAAAAAATATATTTCAATTACAGGTTATAATGTAATAAAATAGGAAAAACACCAAAGTGGGGATTTGCCCCTGGGGCGGCAAGGTAGCCTAGTGGTTAGAGCGTTGGGCTAGTAACCGAAAGGTTGGAAGTTCAAACCCCCGAGCTGATAAGGTACAAATCTGCCGTTCTGCCCCTGAACAGGCAGTTAACCCACTGTTCCTAGGCCGTCAATTGAAAATAAGAATTTGTTCTTAACTGACTTGCCTGGTTAAATTGAGGTAAAAAAATAAATTAAATAAAAAGTACTATTGCAAGGCAGTGTTTATGTGGAAGTTGAAACGTTTTACTGTTTAAACACCAGATGTTATAGAGTAAATAAATAATAATGAAGACAATATTGTCAGATAAGTGGCCCGGATTCTGTCACCGTTTTAATCATATTCTATGTCTCTCTATTGTGCCTGAATGTGACACACTGGTGGGGGTTGAGTGAAAGACTATAGCTGTATTTGAAATCAGCATATCCCCAATAGGTAATGAACATCATCACAAGGCAGAGATGTTTATGGTAATAGAGACTACAAGGAGTCATCCGATGCATCATGTTTTCTTCTTCTTCTATTAGTTTCTTTCAATGTTTCCTCGTATGTGTTTGCGTTTTACCTCAGACGCCATGTTGTCTCTTGACTTGGCTCTAGTGTTGACTGGTACAATGATGGTCATTGAAGATCTGTGTAATGTTTCATCTTGTAGTGTTTGGTGGGGGGGGGGGGGGAACTGTTTAATTTCCTTTCATGATACATGTTGTGTACTAATCTGTGTACTAATCTGTGTACTAATCTGTGTACTAATCTGTGTACTAATCTGTGAGCTAATCTGTGTGCTAATCAGTGTGCTAATCAGTGTGCTAATCAGTGTGCTAATCAGTGTGCTAATCTGTGTGCTAATCTGTGTGCTAATCTGTGTGCTAATCTGTGTACTGATTGGTACAGTGTTAGATTTCTCTGTGTGCTGTAGGCTCTGTTCATTTTTCATCTTGAGAATAGAGGTGACTTCTCTCCTCACTTCTGGCCTACGCTTACAGTACAGTTCACTGTTTGTTGGGACTAATAAAGCTGATTGCTGTGTTCTGTTGTGTGTGCCGATGTCTGAAAGGTTATTAAACCTATACACACTGTAGTGATTAATAACACTGTCTGGTTGGGAGAGCTGACGCTGCTGCTGGAAGGAACTCAAATAAGGAACCATGTAATTCTGAACAATTCCCTACAACTTTTCTGTCATACAGTGCTGTGATAGAAAGAGAGAGAGAAGAGGAGACTAGAGAGATAATATAGGGAAAAGAGAAGGAGAGAAAAAGGAGAGAGAAGAGGAGAGTAGACAGAGGAGACTAGAGAGATAATATAGGGAAAAGAGAAGGAGAGAAAAAGGAGGGAGGAGAGAGAAGACTAGAGAGATAATATAGGGAAAAGAGAAGGAGAGAAAAAGGAGAGGAGACTAGAGATAATATAGGGAAAAGAGAAGGAGAGAAAAAGGAGAGGAGAGAGAAGAGGAGAGTAGACAGAGGAGAGGAGACTAGAGAGATAATATAGGGAAAAGAGAAGGAGAGAAAAAGGAGGGAGGAGAGAGAAGAGAAGAGTAGACAGAGAGGAGACTAGAGAGATAATATAGGGAAAATAGGAGAGAAAAAGGAGGGAGGAGAGAGAAGAGGAGAGTAGACAGAGGAGACTAGAGAGATAATATAGGGAAAAGAGAAGGAGAGAAAAAGGAGAGAGGAGAGAGAAGAGGAGAGAGGAGAGAGAAGAGGATAGTAGACAGAGGAGACTAGAGAGATAATATAGGGAAAAGAGAAGGACAGAAAAAGGAGAGAGGAGAGAGAAGAGGAGAGTAGACAGAGAGGAGACTAGAGAGATAATATAGGGAAAAGAGAAGGAGAGAAAAAAGGGAGAGAGACAGAGGAGACTAGAGAGATAATATAGGGAAAAGAGAAGGAGAGAAAAAGGAGAGAGGAGAGAGAAGAGGAGAGTAGACAGAGAGGAGACTAGAGAGATAATATAGGGAAAAGAGAAGGAGAGAAAAAGGAGGGAGGAGAAAGAAAAGGTGTAGACATGAAAGACTGAAACAGGAGGAGGGAGGAAAGTGGGAAGTGGAGTGAAGCTGAGCCCGCCTCCAGAAACAGAGGTTTATGAATATTGATTAGTCAGTATTCCTGTGCTGATGGCAATGAATGACAGGAAGCTTCCAGCATTAATTCTCAATGCTGCTTAGCCTCCTTTCTCTTTACAGCGTGTTGCTGTTGGCTCTGATCTGGCTCTGTGTCTGGTCGTTGTCAAAACAGTATCTCTCTTGACATGCGCTCGTCCTCTTCTGGCTTCTGGTTGATGCCACTACCTCACCTTATGGCGCTTGAAGTTTCTTTAGTCTGAAGGAATGAGGGTTTAATGTGTTGAGAGTTTCTTTCGGCTGAAGGAATGAGGGTTTAATGTTTTGAGAGTTTCTTTCGGCTGAAGGAATGAGGGTTTAATGTTTTGAGAGTTTCTTTAGTCTGAAGGAATGAGGGTTTAATGTTTTGAGAGTTTCTCTAGTCTGAACGAAGGGAGGTTTAATGTGTTGAAAGCAAGGAGAGCAAGCGGCAGAGAGAACAGAGAGGGAGAGAGAACAGAGAGGGAGAGAGAAACGGAGAGGGAGAGAGAAACGGAGAGGGAGAGAGAGAGACAGAGAGAAAGAGAGAGAGAACTTGACTGAGACGGTTCGCTCCTCTGAGCTGAGTACAATGTGACTTGTTAGAGAGCGCTCCTCTCCTCTCGCTCCTCTCCTCTTGCTCCTCTCCTCCGAAGTCTCTTCCTTTTTTTTTTTTTACAATGAGTCGATGAGGAAAGTAGGAGGAGAAAAGAGGATATGTTTTCTGTTTCGCTCAAGTGCCGACTGGGGGTCATCAGACGAAGGATCAAGGGTAGGGTATTGTTGTTGCAATGCAGCACTTTCCTCCAACTAACGCTTTACTCTGTGTGTGTGTGTGTGTGTGTGTGTGTGTGTGTGTGTGTGTGTGTGTGTGTGTGTGTGTGTGTGTGTGTGTGTGTGTGTGTGTGGCTGGGAGAAAGAGTGAGAGGGTCGGACTGGAGATTTTAATAAAGGGTTGGATGGTTTAAAAAGCATTAATCTTTGCCGTTTCTGTCCTGATCAAAGCTGAGAATCAATGCTCACTGACGTGATGTGGGGTTGTTGTGTTTTCATCTCCATCTTCTCCTGTTCTTGTGGAATTTTAATCCATAGAACCGAATGTTGGGGTCCTAGAATGGTTAGAGTGTTAGGCAGAGCTCTGTTCTGAGAGCTGTTGGGGTTCTAGAATGGTTAGAGTGTTAGGCAGAGCTCTGTTCTGAGAGCTGTTGGGGTTCTAGAATGGTTAGAGTGTTAGGCAGAGCTCTGTTCTGAGAGCTGTTTCACTATGATTCATGTTGGAATGTTACGTGAGATATTTTTGTACAGTACCGTAGAGATGTAGTTATGGAACAGAGCAGAGCTTCGTGTGTGTGTGTGTGTGTTGAAATACCGAAGGTATGGGGAGGCCTGAGATATCTCCAGCTCATGGCTCCAGCTATGCATTTGGTAACTAGCTAAGTGGCTATTTTATTAGATCAAGCTTCTTGGTTACAGCAGAGACAATGAATCCCTTCCTGAATCAAGATCCCTGCTGCCTAAATTTGTTTTGTTTGTAAAAAAAAAAATGTATGTATGTTTGGAAATAAATGACTCCCGTTGTGTGTACTACCAATATTACCATATACCCCGGTATAGTACAGGAACGGTATGAAAATCAGTATACCGCCCAATCCTAATCTTTTGTACTGTTTACTTCAAAGGCGCTCACTGACTCGATTTTCCATTTAATATACAAGAAACCTATTTATTTATCATTTAATATACATTTTATCAAGAAACCGATTAATTAATTTATGCAGCAGTTTGATTTGCATGCAAATACATCCACCTTTTCTTTCCCTGGAATTCAAATAATGTTTGTTTCTTGTTTTCTTGTTTTTTATTCTGAAAAGAATATCGTCTTACACTGTGTATATTTAATTGTCTTCCGAATGTTTGCCTTCCAAGAGCTAGATAATAAGGCTGTGATTTAGAAGTGAATTTTTTTCGGCGGACATGATTAAACAGATTCATGAAGCTCTGAAGTTGGAAGGTATGAGTGGCAACGCCTGCTCCCGCTCCCCCTCTCTGGCACCCGAGGGCGCCAGGCTGCCCATCATTACGCACACCTGTCACCATCATTATGCACACCTGTCACCATCGGTACACACACCTGTCACCATCATTACGCACACCTGTCACCATCATTACGCACACCTGTCACCATCGGTACACACACCTGTCACCATCATTACGCACACCTGTCACCATCAATACGCACACCTGTCACCATCATTACGCACACCTGTCACCATCATTACGCACACCTGTCACCATCATTACGCACACCTGTCACCATCGGTACACACACCTGTCACCATCATTACGCACACCTGTCACCATCATTACGCACACCTGTCACCATCGGTACACACACCTGTCACCATCATTACGCACACCTGTCACCATCAATACGCACACCTGTCACCATCATTACGCACACCTGTCACCATCGGTACACACACCTGTCACCATCATTACGCACACCTGTCACCATCATTACGCACACCTGTCACCATCATTACGCACACCTGTCACCATCATTACGCACACCTGTCACCATCATTACGCACACCTGTCACCATCATTACGCACACCTGTCACCATCGGTACACACACCTGTCACCATCATTACGCACACCTGTCACCATCAATACGCACACCTGTCACCATCATTACGCACACCTGTCACCATCATTACGCACACCTGTCACCATCATTACGCACACCTGTCACCATCATTACACACACCTGTCACCATCATTACGCACACCTCTCACCATCATTACGCACACCTGTCACCATCGGTACACACACCTGTCACCATCATTACGCACACCTGTCACCATCATTACGCACACCTGTCACCATCATTACATGTCACCATCAGTACACACCTGTCACCATCATTACGCACACCTCACCATCATTACGCACACCTGTCACCATCATCATTACATGTCACCATCATTACGCACACCTGTCACCATCATTACGCACACCTGTCACCATCATTACGCACACCTGTCACCATCATTACGCACACCTGTCACCATCGGTACGCGCATCAGCGCTTCATTGGACTCACCTGGACTCCATGTGTCAGCATTAACGTCGTTTACCTTGTCCAGACGCTGTCTGTGTTTTATTTCATGTCTGATATGTATTAAATATTCACTCCCTGTACTTGCTTCTCGTCTCTCAGCGTCTGTCCTCATTGGATAGTTGGAGCATCAACGAGTTTCACTTTGACAAATGGCTTGGTCTCATCAAGTCTGGCTGGATCTGAGGCATGTGCTAGACTAGATGATGAAATAGAATGTTTAAGAAAAGGGGGGTCATTGTGTATGTAACTGTAGCATTTTAATGTGTTAATATTCTTTTTTATTTTTTAATCTAGATTTGGTTTGCATTTCTCTTTATTTTAATGACACTTTGTATGTACTGTATGTGACTTCCCATTGAACTTCTAGTCTCTTCTTCTAGTCTCTTCTAGTCTCATCTTCTAGTCTCTTCTTCTAGTCTCATCTTCTAGTCTCTTCTTCTAGTCTCATCTTCTAGTCTTATCTAGTCTCATCTTCTAGTCTCATCTTCTAGTCTCTTCTTCTAGTCTCTTCTTCTAGTCTCTTCTTCTAGTCTCTTCTTCTAGTCTCTTCTAGTCTCTTCTTCTAGTCTCTTCTTCTAGTCTCTTCTTCTAGTCTCTTCTAGTCTCATCTTCTAGTCTCTTCTTCTAGTCTCATCTTCTAGTCTCTTCTTCTAGTCTCTTCTTCTAGTCTCTTCTTCTAGTCTCTTCTTCTAGTCTCTTCTTCTAGTCTCTTCTAGTCTCATCTTCTAGTCTCTTCTTCTAGTCTCATCTTCTAGTCTCATCTTCTAGTCTCTTCTTCTAGTCTCGTCTTCTAGTCTCTTCTTCTAGTCTCTTCTTCTAGTCTCATCTTCTAGTCTCTTCTTCTAGTCTCATCTTCTAGTCTCATCTTCTAGTCTCATCTTCTAGTCTCTTCTTCTAGTCTCATCTTCTAGTCTCATCTTCTAGTCTCTTCTTCTAGTCTCATCTTCTAGTCTCTTCTTCTAGTCTCATCTTCTAGTCTCTTCTTCTAGTCTCTTCTTCTAGTCTCTTCTTCTAGTCTCATCTTCTAGTCTCTTCTTCTAGTCTCTTCTTCTAGTCTTATCTAGTCTCATCTTCTAGTCTCATCTTCTAGTCTCTTCTTCTAGTCTCTTCTTCTAGTCTTATCTAGTCTCATCGTCTAGTCTCATCTTCTAGTCTCTTCTTCTAGTCTCTTCTTCTAGTCTCATCTTCTAGTCTCATCTTCTAGTCTCTTCTTCTAGTCTCATCTTCTAGTCTCATCTTCTAGTCTCTTCTTCTAGTCTCATCTTCTAGTCTCTTCTTCTAGTCTCTTCTTCTAGTCTCATCTTCTAGTCTCTTCTTCTAGTCTCATCTTCTAGTCTCTTCTTCTAGTCTCTTCTTCTAGTCTTATCTAGTCTCATCTTCTAGTCTCTTCTTCTTGTCTCTTCTTCTAGTCTTATCTAGTCTCATCTTCTAGTCTCATCTTCTAGTCTCTTCTTCTAGTCTCATCTAGTCTCATCTTCTAGTCTCTTCTTCTAGTCTCTTCTTCTAGTCTCTTCTTCTAGTCTCGTCTTCTAGTCTCTTCTTCTAGTCTCATCTTCTAGTCTCATCTAGTCTCATCTTCTAGTCTCATCTTCTAGTCTCTTCTTCTAGTCTCTTCTTCTAGTCTCTTCTTCCAGTCTCTTCTTCTAGTCTCATCTAGTCTCTTCTTCTAGTCTCATCTAGTCTCATCTTCTAGTCTCATCTTCTAGTCTCTTCTTCTAGTCTCTTCTTCTAGTCTCTTCTTCTAGTCTCTTCTTCTAGTCTCATCTAGTCTCTTCTTCTAGTCTCATCTAGTCTCTTCTTCTAGTCTCTTCTTCTAGTCTCATCTAGTCTCTTCTTCTAGTCTCTTCTTCTAGTCTCTTCTTCTAGTCTCTTCTTCTAGTCTCATCTAGTCTCTTCTTCTAGTCTCTTCTTCTAGTCTCATCTAGTCTCTTCTTCTAGTCTCATCTAGTCTCATCTTCTAGTCTCTTCTTCTAGTCTCTTCTTCTAGTCTCTTCTTCTAGTCTCTTCTTCTAGTCTTATCTAGTCTCATCTTCTAGTCTCATCTTCTAGTCTCATCTTCTAGTCTCTTCTTCTAGTCTCTTCTTCTAGTCTCATCTAGTCTCATCTTCTAGTCTCATCTTCTAGTCTCATCTTCTAGTCTCTTCTTCTAGTCTCATCTTCTAGTCTCTTCTTCTAGTCTCTTCCTCTAGTCTCTTCTTCTAGTCTCATCTTCTAGTCTCTTCTTCTAGTCTCTTCTTCTAGTCTCTTCTTCTAGTCTCATCTTCTAGTCTCATCTTCTAGTCTCTTCTTCTAGTCTCTTCTTCTAGTCTCTTCTTCTAGTCTCATCTTCTAGTCTCTTCTTTGACCCAAATACAAGGAAACTTTACGGCTAACGGATTTACCAAAGGATTATAGTTGCCATAGTTACTGTTGATTTTAGTGAGAGAAAGTTTTGTGTTCTACTTTTGTAATCAATAGTTTCCTTCTAACATGGATTATTAACAACAGAAAGGTTCTCTCACAAAGTTGCTCCTCACAAATCAATAAAGTTCCTCGATTGGCACAAGTTCCTCACACTAAGGCACTGCATCTCAGTGCAAGAGGTGTCACTACAGTCTCTGGTTCGAATCCAGGCTGTATCATATCCGGCCGTGATTGGGTGTCCCATAGTCCGGCGCACAATTGGACCAGCATCGTCCGTGCTGTCATTGTAAATAAGAATTTGTTCTTAACTGACTTGCGTAGTTAAATAAAGGTTGCACACACACCACACTGACCAAAACAACACGTCTTTAGCCTCCACTACTTAAACTGGGCCTGAGTTCAACACGTCTTTAGCCTCCACTACTTAAACTGGGCCTGAGTTCAACACGTCTTTAGCCTCCACTACTTTAAACTGGACCTGAATTCAACACGTCTTTAGGCTCCACTACTTAAACGGGGCCTGAGTTCAACACGTCTTTAGCCTCCACTACTTAAACTGGACCTGAGTTCAACACATCTTTAGCCTCCACTACTTAAACTGGACCTGAGTTCAACACGTCTTTAGCCTCCACTACTTAAACTGGACCTGAATTCAACACGTCTTTAGGCTCCACTACTTAAACTGGACCTGAGTTCAACACGTCTTTAGCCTCCACTACTTAAACTGGGCCTGAGTTCAACACGTCTTTAGGCTCCACTACTTAAACTGGGCCTGAGTTCAACACGTCTTTAGGCTCCACTAGTGGAGTACTTTGACATGACTTTGGCTCAGGTTTCTATTGCATGTTTGATTGAATAGCCTAATTATCTCTATTTACTGACCGCTGTTCCCTAACAACTACATGGTCAAGACTATCGACACATGGTCACATGGTCAAGACTATCGACACATGGTCAAGACTATCGACACATGGTCAAGACTATCAACACATGGTCAAGACTATCGACACATGGTCAAGACTATCGACACATGGTCAAGACTATCGACACATGGTCAAGACTATCGACACATGGTCACATGGTCAAGACTATCGACACATGGTCAAGACTATCGACACATGGTCAAGACTATCGACACATGGTCAAGACTATCAACACATGGTCAAGACTATCGACACATGGTCAAGACTATCGACACATGGTCAAGACTATCGACACATGGTCACATGGTCAAGACTATCGACACATGGTCAAGACTATCGACACATGGTCAAGACTATCGACACATGGTCAAGACTATCGACACATGGTCAAGACTATCAACACATGGTCAAGACTATCGACACATGGTCAAGACTATCGACACATGGTCAAGACTATCGACACATGGTCACATGGTCAAGACTATCGACACATGGTCAAGACTATCGACACATGGTCAAGACTATCAACACATGGTCAAGACTATCGACACATGGTCAAGACTATCGACACATGGTCAAGACTATCAACACATGGTCAAGACTATCGACACATGGTCAAGACTATCGACACATGGTCACATGGTCAAGACTATCGACACATGGTCAAGACTATCGACACATGGTCAAGACTATCGACACATGGTCAAGACTATCGACACATGGTCAAGACTATCGACACATGGTCTAGACTATCGACACATGGTCTAGACTATCGACACACGGTCTAGACTATCGACACATGGTCTAGACTATCGACACATGGTCTAGACTATCGACACATGGTCAAGACTATCGACACATGTTCAAGACTATCGACAAAATAAAAAATCTGTCGTTCTGCCCTTGAGCAAGGCAGTTAACCCCCCACAACAGCTCCCTGGGCTCACAGTTTGGCAGCCCGATTGGTACTGTTTGGCACTATGTAAACAAAAACAAAGTCTGAAAAAAAACTATTCCCTATATAGTGCACTACTTTAGACCAGAACCCTATTCCCTATATTCTGCACTACTTTAGACCAGAACCCTATTCCCTATATAGTGCACTACTGTAGACCAGAACCCTATTCCCTATATTCTGCACTACTTTAGACCAGAACCCTATTCCCTATATAGTGCCAGAACCCTACTTTAGACCAGAACCTTCCCTATATAGTGCACTACTTTGACCAGAACCCTATTCCCTATATAGTGCACTACTGTTGACCAGAACCCTATTCCCTATATAGTGCACTACTTTAGACCAGAACCCTATTCCCTATATAGTGCACTACTTTAGACCAGAACCCTATTCCCTATATAGTGCACTACTTTAGACCAGAACCCTATTCCCTATATAGTGCACTACTTTAGACCAGAACCCTATTCCCTATATAGTGCACTACTTTAGACCAGAACCCTATTCCCTATATAGTGCACTACTTTAGACCAGAACCCTATTCCCTATATAGTGCACTACTTTTGACCAGAACCCTATTCCCTATATAGTGCACTACTGTTGACCAGAACCCTATTCCCTATATAGTGCACTACTTTAGACTAGAACCCTATTCCCTATATAGTGCACTACTTTAGACCAGAACCCTATTCCCTATATAGTGCACTACTGTTGACCAGAACCCTATTCCCTATATAGTACACTACTGTTGACCAGAACCCTATTCCCTATATAGTGCACTACTGTAGACCAGAACCCTATTCCCTATATAGTGCACTACTTTAGACCAGAACCCTATTCCCTATATAGTGCACTACTGTTGACCAGAACCCTATTCCCTATATAGTGCACTACTGTTGACCAGAACCCTATTCCCTATATAGTGCACTACTGTAGACCAGAACCCTATTCCCTATATAGTGCACTACTGTTGACCAGAACCCTATTCCCTATATAGTACACTACTTTATACCAGAACCCTATTCCCTATATAGTGCACTACTGTAGACCAGAACCCTATTCCCTATATAGTGCACTACTTTAGACTAGAACCCTATTCCCTATATTCTGCACTACTTTAGACCAGAACCCTATTCCCTATATAGTGCACTACTTTAGACCAGAACCCTATTCCCTATATAGTGCACTACTTTTAGACCAGAACCCTATTCCCTATATAGTGCACTACTGTTGACCAGAACCCTATTCCCTATATAGTGCACTACTTTAAACCAGAACCCTATTCCCTATATTCTGCACTACTTTAGACCAGAACCCTATTCCCTATATAGTGCACTACTTTAGACCAGAACCCTATTCCCTATATAGTGCACTACTTTAGACCAGAACCCTATTCCCTATATAGTGCACTACTTTAGACCAGAACCCTATTCCCTATATAGTGCACTACTGTTGACCAGAACCCTATTCCCTATATAGTGCACTACTGTTGACCAGAACCCTATTCCCTATATAGTGCACTACTGTAGACCAGAACCCTATTCCCAAATAGTGCACTACTGTTGACCAGAACCCTATTCCCTATATAGTGCACTACTTTAGACCAGAACCCTATTCCCTACATAGTGCACTACTTTAGACCAGAACTCTATTCTCTATATAGTGCACTACTTTAGACCAAAACCCTATTCCCTATATAGTGCAATACTTTAGACCAAAACCCTATTCCCTATATAGTGCACTACTTTAGACCAGAACCCTATTCCCTATATAGTGCACTACTTTAGACCAGAACCCCTATTCCCTATATAGTGCACTACTTTAGACCAGAACCCTATTCCCTATATAGTGCACTACTTTAGACCAGAACCCTATTCCCTATATAGTGCACTATTCTTTAGACCAGAACCCTATTCCTACTGTTGACCAGAACCCTATATAGTGCACTACTTTAGACCAGAACCCTATTCCCTATATAGTGAACCCTATTCTATATAGTGCACTACTTTAGACCAGAACCCTATTCCCTATATAGTGCACTACTTTAGACCAGAACCCTATTCCCTATATAGTGCACTACTTTAGACCAGAACCCTATTCCCTATATAGTGCACTACTTTAGACCAGAACCCTATTCCCTATATAGTGCACTACTTTAGACCAGAACCCTATTCTCTATATAGTGCACTACTTTAGACCAGAACCCTATTCCCTATATAGTGCACTACTTTAGACCAGAACCCTATTCCCTATATAGTGCACTACTGTAGACCAGAACCCTATTCCCTATATAGTGCACTACTTTAGACCAGAACCCTATTCCCTATATAGTGCACTACTTTAGACCAGAACCCTATTCCCTATATAGTGCACTACTTTGACCAGAACCCTATTCCCTATATAGTGCACTACTTTAGACCAGAACCCTATTCCTATATTCCCTAGTGCACTACTTTAGACCAGAACCCTATTCCCTATATAGTGCACTACTGTAGACCAGAACCCTATTCTCTATATAGTGCACTACTTTAGATCAGAACTCTATTCTCTATATAGTGCACTACTTTAGACCAAACCCTATTCCCTATATAGTGCACTACTTTAGACCAGAACCCTATTCCCTATATAGTGCACTACTTTAGACCAGAACCCCCTATTCACTACTATATAGACTGAACCTATTCCTATATAGTGCAGACCAGAACCCTATTCCCTATATAGTGCACTACTTTAGACCAGAACCCTATTCCCTATATAGTGAACACTACTTTAGACCAGAACCTATTCCCTATATAGTGCACTACTTTAGACCAGAACCCTATTCCCTATATAGCACTACTTTAGACCAGAACCCTATTCCCCTATATAGTGCACTACTTTAGACCAGAACCCTATTCCCTATATAGTGCACTACTTTAGACCAGAACCCTATTCCCTATATAGTGCACTACTTTAGACCAGAACCCTATTCCCTATATAGTACACTACTTTTGACCAGAACCCTATTCCCTATATAGTACACTACTTTAGACCAGAACCCTATTCCCTATATAGTGCACTACTTTAGACCAGAACCCTATTCCCTATATAGTGCACTACTTTAGACCAGAACCCTATTCCCTATATAGTGCACTACTTTAGACCAGAACCCTATTCCCTATATAGTGCACTACTTTAGACCAGAACCCTATTCCCTATATAGTGCACTACTTTAGACCAGAACCCTATTCCCTATATAGTGCACTACTTTAGACCAGAAACCTATTCCCTATGTAGTACACTACTTTTGAACAGAACCTTATTCCCTCTAAATCAAATCAAATCAAATTTTATTTGTCACATACACATGGTTAGCAGATGTTAATGCGAGTGTAGCGAAATGCTTGTGCTTCTAGTTCCGACAATGCAGTAATAACCAACAAGTAATCTAACTAACAATTCCAAAACTACTGTCTTATACACAGTGTAAGGGGATAAAGAATATGTACATAAGGATATATGAATGAGTGATGGTACAGAGCGGCATAGGCAAGATACAGTAGATGGTATCGAGTACAGTATATACATATGAGATGAGTATGTAAACAAAGTGGCATAGTTAAAGTGGCTAGTGATACATGTATTACATAAGGATGCAGTCGATGATGTAGAGTACAGTATATACGTATGCATATGAGATGAATAATGTAGGGTAAGTAACATTATATAAGGTAGCATTGTTTAAAGTGGCTAGTGATATATTTACATCATTTCCCATCAATTCCCATTATTAAAGTGGCTGGAGTTGGGTCAGTGTCAATGACAGTGTGTTGGCAGCAGCCACTCAATGTTAGTGGTGGCTGTTTAACAGTCTGATGGCCTTGAGATAGAAGCTGTTTTTCAGTCTCTCGGTCCCAGCTTTGATGCACCTGTACTGACCTCGCATTCTGGATGATAGCGGGGTGAACAGGCAGTGGTTCGGTGGTTGATGTCCTTGATGATCTTTATGGCCTTCCTGTAACATCGGGTGGTGTAGGTGTCCTGGAGGGCAGGTAGTTTGCCCCGGTGATGCGTTGTGCAGACCTCACTACCCTCTGGAGAGCCTTACGGTTGAGGGCGGAGCAGTTGCCGTACCAGGCGGTGATACAGCCCGCCAGGATGCTCTCGATTGTGCATCTGTAGAAGTTTTTGAGTGCTTTTGGTGACAAGCCGAATTTCTTCAGCCTCCTGAGGTTGAAGAGGCGCTGCTGCGCCTTCTTCACGACGCTGTCAGTGTGAGTGGACCAATTCAGTTTGTCTGTGATGTGTATGCCGAGGAACTTAAAACTTGCTACCCTCTCCACTACTGTTCCATCGATGTGGATAGGGGGGTGTTCCCTCTGCTGTTTCCTGAAGTCCACAATCATCTCCTTAGTTTTGTTGACGTTGAGTATGAGGTTATTTTCCTGACACCACACTCCGAGGGCCCTCACCTCCTCCCTGTAGGCCGTCTCGTCGTTGTTGGTAATCAAGCCTACCACTGTTGTGTCGTCCGCAAACTTGATGATTGAGTTGGAGGCGTGGGTGAACAGGGAGTACAGGAGAGGGCTCAGAACGCACCCTTGTGGGGCCCCCGTGTTGAGGATCAGCGGGGAGGAGATGTTGTTGCCTACCCTCACCACCTGGGGGCGGCCCGTCAGGAAGTCCAGTACCCAGTTGCACATGGCGGGGTCGAGACCCAGGGTCTCGAGCTTGATGACGAGCTTGGAGGGTACTATGGTGTTGAATGCCGAGCTGTAGTCGATGAACAGCATTCTCACATAGTACACTACTTTTGACCAGAACCCTATTCCCTATATAGTGCACTACTTTAGACCAGAACCCTATTCCCTATATACCTCACTACTTTAGACCAGAACCCTATTCCCTATATAGTGCACTACTTTAGACCAGAACCCTATTCCCTATATACTGCACTACTTTAGACCAGAACCCTATTCCCTATATAGTGCACTACTTTAGACCAGAACCCTATTCCCTATATAGTGCATTACTTTAGACCAGAACCCTATTCCCTATATAGTGCACTACTTTAGACCAGAACCCTATTCCCTATATAGTGCAATACTGTAGACCTTAACCCTATTCCCTATATAGTGCACTACTTTAGACTAGAACCCTATTCCCTATATACTGCACTACTTTAGACCAGAACCCTATTCCCTATGTAGTACACTACTTTAGACTAGAACCCTATTCCCTATATTCTGCACTACTTTAGAGCAGAACCCTATTCCCTATATAGTGCACTACTTTTGACCCAGAACCCTATTCCCTATATACTGCACTACTTTAGACCAGAACCCTATTCCCTACATAGTGCACTACTTTAGACCAGAACCCTATTCCCTATATAGTACACTACTTTAGACCAGAGCCCTATTCCCTATATAGTACACTACTTTAGTCCAGAAACCTATTCCCTATGTAGTACACTACTTTTGACCATGGCCTATAGGGCTCAGAGGGCTCTGGTCAAAAGTACAACACCATATAAGGAGTAGGATGCCAGTTGTGACACAGACCTGGAGATGAAGGGAAGGGCTATGACGACAGGAAATATTACAGTAAGGCTTGGCATCATAACCTGAAACCTCCCGTGGTGGATACTTTGCTTAATAAGGTCTTTTGAATATCGCCATGGCGCCCTGCCGCACTTACCAATTTATTAATTGCTACTCGCACGCTTATCCGTCATCTGTCACATGACATTTAAATGTTGGATGTGTCAATTTAAATTTTAATGAGACGTCACTTTGAATGGTTTTACAGACTGAATTTACATGGAAGTCCTTGGAATGGAGACACATTTGATTCATATTTAACTTCATAATTATATGAACGATTAATGGTGATATTCAAGACAAAATTTGACGTAATGAATTAGCAACTAAACTTCCACAGTGTACAGCAGTCTGTAGTATGTACCTTATACAAGTACTCATTTTGTATCCTTAATAATGTGTTTTTGTATTCAGAGCCAGTTCTGTAGTATGACATTTCAATGATATATTGGAACATAGAAGCTCAACGTCAACATAGGGCAGATCTATGTTGGGTTGATTATAGAATCAGATAGCAGATCTATGTTGGGTTGATTATAGAATCAGATAACAGATCTATGTTGGGTTGATTATAGAATCAGATAACAGATCTATGTTGGGTTGATTATAGAATCAGATAGCAGATCTATGTTGGGTTGATTATAGAATCAGATAACAGATCTATGTTGGGTTGATTATAGAATCAGATAACAGATCTATGTTGGGTTGATTATAGAATCAGATAACAGATCTATGTTGGGTTGATTATAGAATCAGATAACAGATCTATGTTGGGTTGATTATAGAATCAGATAGCAGATCTATGTTGGGTTGATTATAGAATCAGATAACAGATCTATGTTGGGTTGATTATAGAATCAGATAACAGATCTATGTTGGGTTGATTATAGAATCGGATAACAGATCTATGTTGGGTTGATTATAGAATCGGATAACAGATCTATGTTGGGTTGATTATAGAATCAGATAACAGATCTATGTTGGGTTGATTATAGAATCAGATAACAGATCTATGTTGGGTTGATTATAGAATCTCCATGTGAAAGCAATAATCAGTGTAACAGGGTAGAGTTGTGGAACACATCTTTGATAGCAGTGAACCCCCACATTACATTAGGTAGAGTTGTGGAACACATCTTTGTTAGCAGTGAACCCCCACATTACATTAGGTAGAGTTGTGGAACACATCTTTGTTAGCAGTGAACCCCCACATTACATTAGGTAGAGTTGTGGAACACATCTTTGATAGCAGTGAACCCCCACATTACATTAGGTAGAGTTGTGGAACACATCTTTGATAGCAGTGAACCCCCACATTACATTAGGTAGAGTTGTTAAACCCATCTTTGATAGCAGTGAACCCCCACATTACATTAGGTAGAGTTGTTGATCATCTTTGTTAGCAGTGAACCCCCACATTACATTAGGTAGAGTTGTGGAACACATCTTTGATAGCAGTGAACCCCCACATTACATTAGGTAGAGTTGTTGAACATCTTTGTTAGCAGTGAACCCCCACATTACATTAGGTAGAGTTGTGGAACACATCTTTGCTAGCAGTGAACCCCCACATTACATTAGGTAGAGTTGTGGAACACATCTTTGCTAGCAGTGAACCCCCACATTACATTAGGTAGAGTTGTTGAACACACCTTTGTTAGCAGTAAACCCCCACATTACATTTGGCATAGTCGGCAGGATTAGGCAGCAGGGTAGCCTAGTGGTTAGAGCGTTGGACTAGTAACCGAAAGGTTGCAAGTTCGAATCCCCGAGCTGACAAGGTACAAATCTGTCGTTCTGCCCCTGAACAGGCAGTTAACCCGCTGTTCCTAGGCCGTCATTGAAAATAAGAATTTGTTCTTAACTGACTTGCCTAGTAAAATAAAGATAAAATTAGATATTCATATGTAACATTTAATCCTGTTTACATCAGCAATAAGTGCATCGGCTCTATTAGTCTACAGGATATGTGTGTATTGTGTATTACTTAGACCAGGGGTGGGCAACTCCAGTCCTCAGGGGCCTGATTGGTGTCACAGTTTTCCCCCCAGCCCCAGCTAACACACCTGACTCCAATAATCACCTAATAATGATCTTCAGTTTAGAATGCACATTTTTTTCCACCTTTATTTAACCGGGTTGGCTAGTTGAGAACACCTTTATTTAACCAGGTAGGCTAGTTGAGAACACCTTTATTAAATAAAATATAAACAGTATGGGGATGAGGTAGGTAAATTGGGTGGGCTATTTACAGATGGACTATGTACAGCTGCAGCGATCGGTTAGCTGCTCAGATAGCAGATGTTTGAAGTTGGTGAGGGAGATAAAAGTCTACAACGTCAGCGATTTTTGCAGTTCGTTCCAGTCACAGGCAGCAGAGAACTGGAAGGAAAGGCGGCCAAATGAGGTGTTGGCTTTAGGGATGATCAGTGAGATACACCTGCTGGAGCGTGTGCTACGGGTGGATGCTGCTATGGTGACCAGTGAACTGAGATAAGGCGGAGCTTTACCTAGCATAGACTTATAGATGACCTGGAGCCAGTGCGTCTGGCGACGAATATGTAGCGAGGGCCAGCTGACTAGAGCATACAGGTCGCAGTGGTGGGTGGTATAAGGTGATTTGGTAACAAAACTGATGGCACTGTGATAGACTGCATCCAGTGTTGGAAGCTATTTTGTAGATGACATTGCGAAAAAGAAAGCCGATTCTAGATTTGATTTTGGATTGGAGATGTTTAATATGAGTCTGGCAGGAGAGTTTACAGTCTAGCCGGACACCTAGGTATTTATAGTTGTCCACATATACTCTAGGTCGGAACCGTCCAGGGTGGTGATGCTAGTCGGGCGGGCGGGTGCGGCAGCGATTGGTGGAAGAGTATGCATTTAGTTTTACTAGCGTTTAAGAGCAGTTGGAGGCCACGGAAGGAGTGTTGTATGACATTGAAGCTGGTTTGGAGGTTAGTTAGCACAGTGTTCAAAGAAGGGCCAGAAGTATAGAGAATGGTGTCGTCTGCGTAGAGGTGGATCAGGAAATCACCCGCAGCAAGAGCGACATCGTTGATATATACAGAGAAAAGAGTCGGCCCGAGAATTGAACCCTGTGGTACCCCCATAGAGACTGCCAGAGGTCCGGACAACATGCCCTCCGATTTGACACACTGAACTCTTATCTGCAAAGTAGTTGGTGAACCAGGCGAGGCAGTCATTAGAAAAACCAAGGCTATTGAGTCTGCCGATAAGAATACGGTGATTAATTTGATTAATCAGCTGTGTTTGCTAGGGATGGAGAAACAGTGTGATACCAATCAGACCCTGGAGGACTGGAGTTGTCCATCCCTGACTTAGACCATGGTAAAACAGTATGGTGCTGACCCAATGCCCGTAGCCCATTTGTAAAGTTGTTACACAACCACACATGACTATCACAGAGTAGATTTCAAGAACTACCGAAACTATGATACAAAAGTAGGTCTCACAGGTGACCAGCTATTTGATTTGATGTGATTTTATTAGGATCCCTGTAAGCCGACGCCAAACAGCGACAGCAAGTCTTACTGGGGTCAGACACATAACCAAAAAGACATTAGGCAAAATACTTCACATACATTTAAAAACATGAACATGTAGTGTGTGTGTGTGTGTGTGTGTGTGTGCATTTATCAGTTACATGCATACATGTCAGTACATACACACGACAAAGTAGGTCATCTACACAGAATGTTGTGATTTGTTGAAGGAAATATCTCCCACACGTCTTGTGTTACATAAGATCTGTATTTTTAATGTGTAATGTGGAGGAACAAACATGAAAAAGCCTTTTTTTCCCCTCAACATATTTCTCTTTAATGAACTGTATGGTCAGTGGAACTACTCTATGCTTCTGCTACTCTATGTGTATAGCTTAATGTATTGCTTGGTTCACAGTAGCAGTGCTGTCTTTGATATAAGAATGCTGAGGGCTCATAGAGCTCTCCTCTCAAGTTTGTGGGATTAAAGATAGTTATTCTCCAAGATCTATGACTTCTAGAAGTTATTAGTGGTTGGAGGAATCACATAACATCGTCACGTAACATTGTCTCCGAGTTCCTCACTGCGTTTCTGCTTCTTGTGTTTTTGTCTCCCCCCTAGCAGGCAAAATAAATCTGTTGACGTTTCCTGTGTTATTTCCCTGTGAGTTAACTGTGCATCATGTATTATTTCCCTGTGAGTTAACTGTGCATCATGTATTATTTCCCTGTGGGGACTCTTCCTGTGTCGCCTGTGAGTTAACTGTGCATCATGTATATTATTACCCTGTGAGTTAACTGTGCATCATGTATTATTTCCCTGTGAGTTAACTGTGCATCATGTATTATTTCCCTGTGAGTTAACTGTGCATCATGTATTATTTCCCTGTGAGTTAACTGTGCATCATGTATTATTTCCCTGTGAGTTAACTGTGCATCATGTATTATTTCCCTGTGAGTTAACTGTGCATCATGTATTATTTCCCTGTGAGTTAACTCAAATCAAATCAAATCAAATTTATTTATATAGCCCTTCGTACATCAGCTGATATCTCAAAGTGCTGTACAGAAACCCAGCCTAAAACCCCAAACAGCAAACAATGCAGGTGTAAAAGCACGGTGGCTAGGAAAAACTCCCTAGAAAGGCCAAAACCTAGGAAGAAACCTAGAGAGGAACCAGGCTATGTGGGGTGGCCAGTCCTCTTCTGGCTGTGCCGGGTAGAGATTATAACAGAACATGACCAAGATGTTCAAATGTTCATAAATGACCAGCATGGTCGAATAATAATAAGGCAGAACAGTTGAAACTGGAGCAGCAGCACAGTCAGGTGGACTGGGGACAGCAAGGAGTCATCATGTCAGGTAGTCCTGGGGCACGGTCCAAGGGCTCAGGTCCTCCGAGAGAGAGAAAGAAAGAGAGAATTAGAGAGAGCATATGTCGGGTGGCCAGTCCTCTTCTGGCTGTGCCGGGTGGAGATTATAACAGAACGTGGCCAAGATGTTCAAATGTTCATAAATGACCAGCATGGTTGAATAATAGTAAGGCAGAACAGTTGAAACTGGAGCAGCAGCATGGCCAGGTGGACTGGGGACAGCAAGGAGTCATCATGTCAGGTAGTCCTGGGACATGGTCCTAGGGCCCAGGCCAGTTGAAACTGGAGCAGCAGCATGGCCAGGTGGACTGGGGACAGCAAGGAGTCATCATGTCAGGTAGTCCTGGGGCATGGTCCTAGGGCTCAGGTCCTCCGAGAGAGAGAAAGAAAGAGAGAAGGAGAGAATTAGAGAACGCACACTTAGATTCACACA
Source organism: Oncorhynchus nerka (assembly GCF_034236695.1). Taxonomy (NCBI): domain Eukaryota; kingdom Metazoa; phylum Chordata; class Actinopteri; order Salmoniformes; family Salmonidae; genus Oncorhynchus; species Oncorhynchus nerka. The sequence continues at coordinate 97,372,459 of NC_088410.1, read as the reverse complement.
GGACACCGAATAGGACAGGAGAAGTACTCCAGATATAACAAACTGACCCTAGCCCCCCGACACATAAACTAATGCAGCATAAATACTGGAGGCTGAGACAGGAGGGGTCAGGAGACACTGTGGCCCCATCCGAGGACACTGTGCATCATGTATTATTTCCCTGTGAGTTAACTGTGCATCATGTATTATTTCCCTGTGAGTTAACTGTGCATCATGTATTATTTCCCTGTGAGTTAACTGTGCATCATGTATTATTTCCCTGTGAGGACTCTTCCTGTGTCACCTGTGAGTTAACTGTGCATCATGTATTATTTCCTGTGAGGACTCTTCCTGTGTCACCTGTGAGTTAACTGTGCATCATGTATTATTTCCCTGTGAGGACTCTTCCTGTGTCACCTGTGAGTTAACTGTGCATCATGTATTATTTCCTGTGAGGACTCTTCCTGTGTCACCTGTGAGTTAACTGTGCATCATGTATTATTTCCCTGTGAGGACTCTTCCTGTGTCACCTGTGAGTTAACTGTGCATCATGTATTATTTCCCTGTGAGGACTCTTCCTGTGTCACCTGTGAGTTAACTGTGCATCATGTATTATTTCCCTGTGAGGACTCTTCCTGTGTCACCTGTGAGTTAACTGTGCATCATGTATTATTTCCCTGTGAGGACTCTTCCTGTGTCACCTGTGAGTTAACTGTGCATCATGTATTATTTCCCTGTGAGTTAACTGTGCATCATGTATTATTTCCCTGTGAGGACTCTTCCTGTGTCACCTGTGAGTTAACTGTGCATCATGTATTATTTCCCTGTGAGGACTCTTCCTGTGTCACCTGTGAGTTAACTGTGCATCATGTATTATTTCCCTGTGAGGACTCTTCCTGTGTCACCTGTGAGTTAACTGTGCATCATGTATTATTTCCCTGTGAGGACTCTTCCTGTGTCACCTGTGAGTTAACTGTGCATCATGTATTATTTCCCTGTGAGGATGAGGACTCTTCCTGTGTCACCTGTGAGTTAACTGTGCATCATGTATTATTTCCCTGTGAGGACTCTTCCTGTGTCACCTGTGAGTTAACTGTGCATCATGTATTATTTCCCTGTGAGGACTCTTCCTGTGTCACCTGTGAGTTAACTGTGCATCATGTATTATTTCCCTGTGAGGACTCTTCCTGTGTCACCTGTGAGTTAACTGTGCATCATGTATTATTTCCCTGTGAGGACTCTTCCTGTGTCACCTGTGAGTTAACTGTGCACCTCTTTTTTTTAACCTATTGCATCTCTTCTTCGTGACAATGAAATGTCTTTTAGATTCACAGTACACTCCCACTGTAGGCCGTTAGGTGTATACAGTAGTTAGACTATCACGATGACATCATACGTCTCGTATGGCTTCAAAACAAAAGCAGAAATAGTGTTACTTTTAGTGGGGTTCCCAAGTGGCGCAGAGGTCTAAAGGCACTGCAGCTCAGTGCTAGAGGCGTCACTACAGACCCTGGTTCGAACCTGGGCTGTACCACAAAGGACTGTGATCGGGAGTCCCATAGGGCACCGCACAATTGGCCCAGCCTCTTCCGGGTTAGGGGAGGGTTTGGCCGGGGTAGACCATCCTTGTAAAATGAGAATTTGTTCTTAACTGACTTGCCTGGTTAAATAAAATGTTTTATATTGTGTATTGTCTTTGTGTGCATTGCCAAAGCAGAGCAAACCCACATGACTTAATACTGGATTTTTGCATTTAAATTGCACATTTACTGGAGGTGAAACTATAATAATGTTTTATAATAATAATAATAATAATTATAATAATAACACATTTACTACTGAAACTATAATAATGTGTTTCCTTTAGGCTAAAGTGCTAACAGTTTGCCCTTTTGTCCGTTTGTCAGAATAAATGTATTTAGTTTAGGATTTTGTGGTATTATGTTATACCAATTACTTTTTGAATAATACTGTTAGAATGTGTCTCTGGATGGCTATAGTTCTAACCTCTCTCTCTCCCTGAATACCCCTTTCTATTTATGTAAAACACATATATATATATATATATATATATATATATATATATGGATGGCTATAGTTCTAACCCGGGATGAGAAGAACCAAAGCTCCACTTCAGTTTGTCCTTTAGTGTCCTCGCTCGCTCTCTCTCCCTGAATACCCCTTTCTATTCATGTAAAACATATATATATATGTTTGTACTATTGGTTAATTGGTTAATTGATGTCCTTGTTTCATTTGTCTATGTAATTACTAAAAGCACTGCGTAACAACACATGTTTATACAGCATTTCTATACAAACAGTATCTGAATTGAAGGTGTTACAGAAATAGTACTCTTTCATTTGAGTAGATAATTGAAAGGTGGCCCAGAAGGACCTGTACGAGGGAGCTTTCACCACAGTTTGAGGAGTGGTAAGATGGTGCACACAGCGAGGACATTGAGATGATGTGTTCTGCACCAAAATGAGTTTCTGGCGAGTGACCAGACTTCTAAGCTTGACCTTAAACAACTGACTGGATAGTTGGAGGAGGAAGTTTCAGTGCTTCATGATTATAGATAGATAGACTAGACTGCCTCCATAACATTTTGATTGTAGATAGGTAGACTAGACTGTCTCACTAAAATCATGATTATAGATAGATAGACTGTCCTGAGCCGTCAGTCAGCCAGGAGCTGCCAGAGCCGTCAGTCTGTCCTGAGCTGCCAGAGCCGTCAGTCTGTCCTGAGCTGCCAGAGCCGTCAGTCTGTCCTGAGCCGTCAGTCAGCCAGGAGCTGCCAGAGCCGTCAGTCAGCCAGGAGCTGCCAGAGCCGTCAGTCAGCCAGGAGCTGCCAGAGCTGCCTGTCACGCCGGCGATGCCAGAGCCTTCCTCCTGCCCGGCACTGCCGGAGTCTCCCGTCCATTCGAGACCCGTGGCGTGGGTCACCAGTCCGAGGTCGGTGGCGAGGGTTGCCGCTCATAAGAGGCCACGGGGGCGGTTGAGGAGGCGGACAAAAACTATGGTGGAGTGGGGTCCACGTCCCGCACCAGAGCCGACAGACAGACAGACAGACAGACAGACAGACAGACAGACAGACAGACAGACAGACAGACAGACAGACAGACAGACAGACAGACAGACAGACAGACAGACAGACAGACAGACAGACAGACAGACAGACAGACAGACAGACAGACAGACAGACAGACAGACAGACAGATAGATAGATAGATAGATAGATAGATAATACTCACCCCAGACATGAGGGGGGACTAAGGGTGTGTCCCAATCAGTACCCTATTCCCTACATTTTTCACTACTTTTGACTAGAGCCCTATGGCACCATATTCCCTACATAGTGCACTACTTTAGACCAGAAATGCTCTACATAGGGAATATGGGGACCATTTGGAACGCATCTCATACACCTTCTCACTGATGGTTATTATTAATTCATTACATTTATTTGACAGGGACAGCGTACGCTAGTCAACATTTCCTTTGTTGACATCAGTGGGATGTTGAGAACTCCGTGATTGCGTTGCCTCTAACTCGATTCGTTGTGCTTCTGTACCCAATCTCGTGAAACGTCTCTAACTCTTTGCTGTGCTGCGTTACATAATTGTTATCCTTGCAAATGTAATAACCTGCGAAGTTAGTTTAGATTCCCTCCCACACAAGGTTTTGAGATTCAGCAACAACAAACAAACAAAGAGAACAAGAAAAACTTTGTAGTTTGTTACACATTTAAATGTTGACTATTGACAGTGTTTCTGTCCATATAGGGGACCTCTTTTGGTTTAGGAACATCCCTGAGGCAAAAGGTATTGAAGAACAGCACATATGTTCTGTAGTTTAGCTGACAGAACAAGCAGGTCTTCTCCTACCCTCTCCTATCCTCTCCTCTCCTACCCTCTCCTCTCCTCTCCTCCTCTCCTACCCTCTCCTACCATATCCTACCCTCTCCTATCCTACCCACTCCTCTCCTCCTCTACCCTCTCCTCTCTGCTCCTCTCCTACTGTCTCCTACCCTCTCCTACCCTCTCCTCTCTTCTCCTCTCCTACCATCTCCTCTCCTCTTCTACCCTCTCCCCTCCTACCCTCTCCTACCCTCTCTTCTCCTCTCCTACCCTCTCCTACCCTCTCCTCTCCTCCTCTACCCTCTCCTCCTCTACCCTCTCCTCTCTGCTACTCTCCTCTCCTTCCCAATAATCCCTTTATACTACAAAGAGAGTAGGAGGGGTTGTAGCCCGACAGTCCCTCTATTCTACACATTGAAAGAGAGAGAGGGAGAGAAAGAGAGAGGGATAGAAAGAGATAGAGAGAGAGAGGGATAGAGAGAGATAGGGAAAGAAAGAGAGAGGGATAGAAAGAGATAGGGAAAGAAGAGAGAGAGATAGAGAGAGAGAGGAATAGAGAGAGAGGGATAGAAGAGAGGGAGAGGATAGAAGAGAGAGAGGGATAGAGAAGAGATAGGGAAAGAAAGAGAGAGGGATAGAGAGAGGATAGAGAGAGAGAATAGAGAGAGAGGGAAAGAAAGAGAGAGAGGATAGAAAGAGAGATAGGGATAGAAGAGAGGATAGAGAGAGAGAGGGATAGAAAGAGAGAGGGATAGAGAAGAGAGAGGATAGAAAGAGAGGGAGAGAGAGAGAGAGAGAGAGGATAGGGATAGAGAGAGAGGGATAGAGAGAGAGAGGGATAGAGAGAGAGAGATAGAGAGAGAGGGATAGAGAGATAGAGGGATAGAGATAGAGATAGAGAGAGAGGGATAGAAAGAGAGAGGGATAGAGAGAGATAGAAAGAGAGAGGGATAGAGAGAGAGGGGATAGAGAGAGAGGGGATAGAGAGAGAGGGATAGAGAGAGAGGGATAGAAAGAGAGAGGGATAGAGAGAGGGATAGAGAGAGAGGGATAGAAAGAGAGAGGGATAGAAAGAGAGAGGGATAGAAAGAGAGGGATAGAAGAGAGAGGGATAGAGAGAGAGAGGGATAGAGAGAGAGGGATAGAGAGAGAGGGATAGAAAGAGAGAGGATAGAGAGAGAGGGATAGAAAGAGAGAGAGATAGAGAGAGAGAGGATAGAGAGAGAGAGGGATAGAGAGAGAGGGATAGAAAGAGAGGGATAGAGAGAGAGATAGGAGAGAGAGGGGATAGAGAGAGAGGGATAGGAGAGAGGGATAGAGAGAGAGGGATAGAGAGAGAGAGGGATAGATAGAGAGGGATAGAGAGAGAGGGATAGAGGATAGAGAGAGAGGGATAGAGAGAGAGAGGGATAGAGAGAGAGGGGATAGAGAGAGAGGGATAGAAAGAGAGGGATAGAGAGAGAGATAGAAAGAGAGATAGAGAGAGAGAGGGATAGAGAGAGAGGGATAGAAAGAGATAGAGGATAGAGAGAGAGAGGGATAGAGAGAGAGAGAGAGGGATAGAAAGAGAGAGAGGATAGAGAGAGAGGAGAGGATAGAAAGAGAGAGGGATAGAGAGAGAGAGGGATAGAGAGAGAGGGATAGATAGAGAGAGAGGGATAGAGAGAGAGGGATAGAGAGATAGATAGAGGATAGAGAGAGAGGGATAGGAGAGAGAGGGATAGAGAGAGGGATAGAGAGAGAGGGATAGAGAGAGAGAGGGATAGAAAGAGAGGGATAGAGAGAGAGGGATAGAAAGAGAGAGGGATAGAAAGAGATAGAGAGAGAGAGGATAGAGAGAGAGAGGATAGAGAGAGAGGGAAGAAGAGATAGAGAGAGAGGGATAGAGAGAGAGGGATAGAAAGAGAGGGATAGAGAGAGAGGGATAGATAGAGAGAGAGGGATAGGGAGAGAGAGGGATAGAGAGAGAGGGATAGAGGAGATAGAAAGAGAGATAGATAGGGATAGAGAGAGAGAGAGGGATAGAAAGAGAGGGAGAGAGGGGATAGAGAGAGAGGGATAGAAAGAGAGAGAGGGATAGAAAGAGAGAGGGATAGAGAGAGAGGGATAGAAGAGAGAGGAGGGATAGAGAGAGAGGGATAGAAAGAGAGAGGGATAGAGAGAGAGAGGGATAGAGAGATAGAAGAGAGAGGGATAGAGAAGAGAGGGATAGAGAGAGAGAGGGATAGAAAGAGAGAGGGATAGAGAGAGAGAGGGATAGAGAGAGAGGGATAGAGAGAGAGGGATAGAGAGAGAGGGATAGAGAGAGAGGGATAGAGAGAGAGGGATAGAGAGAGAGAGGGATAGAGAGAGAGGGATAGAAGAGATAGAGAGAGAGGGATAGAGAGAGAGAGGGAGGAGAGGGATAGAGAGAGGGATAGAGAGAGAGGGATAGAGAGAGAGGGATAGGAGAGAGAGGGATAGAGAGAGAGGGATAGAGAGAGAGAGGGATAGATAGAGAGGGATAGAGAGAGAGGGATAGAAGAGAGGGATAGAGGATAGAGAGAGAGGGATAGAAAGAGGATAGAGAGAGAGGGATAGAAAGAGAGAGGGATAGAAAGAGAGAGGGATAGAGAGGGATAGAGAGAGAGGGATAGAGATAGAAAGAGAGAATAGAGAGAGAGGGGATAGAAAGAGAGAGGGATAGAAAGATAGAGAGAGATAGAGAGAGAGGATAGGATAGAAAGAGAGAGGGATAGAGAGAGAGGGATAGGAGATAGAAAGAGAGAGGAGAGAGGGATAGAGAGAGAGGGATAGAAAGAGAGGGGATAGAAAGAGAGAGGGATAGAGAGAGAGAGGGATAGAGAGAGAGGGATAGAGAGAGAGAGGGATAGAAAGAGGATAGGGATAGAAAGAGAGGGATAGAAAGAGAGGGATAGAAAGAGAGGGATAGGATAGAGAGAGAGGGATAGAGAGAGAGAGGGATAGAAAGAGAGAGATAGAGAGAGATAGAGAGAGAGGGATAGAGAGAGAGAGGGATAGAAAGAGAGAGGGATAGAGAGAGGATAGAGAGAGAGGGATAGAAAGAGAGGGGATAGAGAGAGAGATAGAGAGGGATAGAGAGAGAGAGAAAGGATAGGGAAGAGAGAGGGATAGAGAGAGAGAGGGATAGAGAGAGATAGAGAGAGGGATAGAGAGAGAGAGGGATAGAAAGAGAGGATAGAAAGAGAGAGGATAGAAAGAGAGAGGGATAGAGAGAGAGGGATAGAGAGAGAGGGATAGAGAGAGAGAGGGATAGAAAGAGAGAGGGATAGAAAGAGAGAGGATAGAGAGAGAGAGGGATAGAAAGAGAGAGGGATAGAGAGAGAGAGGATAGAGAGAGAGGGATAGGGATAGAAAGAGAGAGGGAGGGATAGAGAGAGAGAGGGATAGAAAGAGAGAGGGATAGGATAGAGAGAGAGGGATAGAGAGAGAGGGATAGAAAGAGAGAGGGATAGAGGAGAGAGGGATAGAAGAGAGATAGGAGAGAGAGGGATAGAGAGAGAGATAGAGAGAGAGAGGGATAGAAAGAGAGGGATAGAGAAGAGAGAGAGAGGGATAGAGAGAGAGGGATAGAAGAGAGAGGGATAGAGAGAGAGAGGATAGAAAGAGAGAGGGATAGAGAGAGAGGGATAGAGAGAGAGAGGGATAGAAGAGAGGGAGAGAGAGATAGAAAGAGAGAGGGATAGAGAGAGAGAGAGGGATAGAAGAGAGAGGGATAGAAAGAGAGAGGGATAGAGAGGGATAGAAAGAGAGAGGGATAGAAAGAGAGAGGGATAGAGAGGGATAGAGAGAGAGAGATAGAGAGAGAGGGATAGAAAGAGAGAGGGATAGAGAGAGAGGGATAGAGAGAGAGATAGAGATAGAGAGAGAGGGATAGAAAGAGAGAGATAGAGAGAGAGATAGAGAGGATAGAAGAGAGAGGGATAGAAGAGAGAGGGATAGAGAGAGAGGGATAGAGAGAGAGGGATAGAGAGAGAGAGGGATAGAAAGAGAGAGATAGGGATAGAAAGAGAGAGAAAGAGGGATAGAGAGAGAGGGATAGAGAGAGAGGGATAGAAAGAGAGGGATAGAAAGAGAGAGAGAGAAAGGATAGGGAGAGAGAGAGGGATAGAGAGAGAGGGATAGAGAGAGGGATAGAAAGAGAGAGGGATAGAGAGAGAGAGGGATAGAGAGAGAGGGATAGAGAGAGAGAGGGATAGAAAGAGAGAGGGATAGAGAGAGAGATAGAAAGAGATAGAGAGAGAGAGGGATAGAGAGAGAGAGGGATAGAGAGAGAGGGATAGAGAGAGAGGGATAGAAAGAGAGAGGGATAGAAAGAGAGAGATAGAGGAGAGAGGGATAGAGAGAGAGGGATAGAGAGGGATAGAAAGAGAGAGGATAGAGAGAGAGGGATAGAGAGAGAGAGGGAGAGATAGATAGAGAGAGAGGGATAGAAAGAGAGAGATAGAGAGAGAGAGGGATAGAAAGAGAGGGGATAGAGAGAGAGGGGATAGAAGAGAGAGAGAGGATAGAAAGAGAGAGATAAGAGAGAGGGATAGAAAGAGAGAGGGATAGAAAGAGAGAGGGATAGAAGAGAGAGGAGAGAGATAGAGAGAGAGGGATAGAAAGAGAGGGATAGAAAGAGGAGAGAAAGAGAGAGGGATAGAAAGAGAGAGGGATAGAGGAGAGAGGGATAGAGAGAGAGGATAGAGAGAGAGAGAAAGAGAGGGATAGAAGAGAGATAGAAAGAGAGAGGGATAGAAAGAGAGATAGAGAGAGAGAGAGGGATAGAAAGAGAGAGGGATAGAGAGAGAGAGGAGAGATAGAGAGAGAGAGGGATAGAAAGAGAGAGGATAGAGAGAGAGAGGGATAGAAAGAGAGAAAGAGAGGATAGAGAGAGAGAGAGAGGGATAGAGAGAGAGGGATAGAAAGAGAGGGATAGAAAGAGAGAGGGATAGAGAGAGAGAGGGATAGAAAGAGAGAGATAGAAAGAGATAGAAAGAGAGAGGGATAGAAAGAGAGAGGGATAGAGAGAGAGAGGGATAGAGAGAGAGGGATAGAAAGAGAGAGAGATAGAAAGAGAGAGGGATAGAAAGAGAGAGAGATAGAGAGAGAGAGGGATAGAAAGAGAGAGGGATAGAGAGAGAGAGGGATAGAGAGAGAGGGATAGAGAGAGAGAGGGATAGAGAGAGAGAGGGATAGAGAGAGAGAGGGATAGAGAGAGAGGGATAGAGAGAGAGGGATAGAAAGAGAGAGGGATAGAAAGAGAGAGGGATAGAAAGAGAGAGGGATAGAAAGAGAGAGAGAGAGAGGGGGATAGAGAGAGAGAGGGATAGAAAGAGAGAGGATAGAGAGAGAGGGATAGAAAGAGAGGGATAGAAAGAGAGAGGGATAGAAAGAGAGGGGATAGAAAGAGATAGGGATAGAAAGAGAGAGGGATAGAAAGAGAGAGAGATAGAAAGAGAGAGAGAGATAGGGATAGAAAGAGAGAGGGATAGAAAGAGAGAGAGATAGAGAGAGAGATAGGGATAGAAAGAGAGAGAGGGATAGAAAGAGAGGGATAGAGAGAGAGGGATAGAAAGAGAGAGAAAGAGAGGGATAGAAAGAGAGGGATAGAAAGAGAGAGAGAGAGAGAGAGGGATAGAAAGAGAGAGGGATAGAAAGAGAGGGATAGAGAGAGAGAGGGATAGAGAGAGAGGGATAGAAAGAGAGAGGGATAGAGAGAGAGGATAGAAAGAGAGAGGGATAGAGAGAGAGGGATAGAAAGATAGAAAGAGAGAGAGGATAGAAGAGAGAGAAAGGATAGAAAGAGAGAGGGATAGAAAGAGAGATAGAGAGGAGATAGAGAGAGAGGGATAGAAAGAGAGAGGGATAGGAAGAGATAGAAAGAGAGGGATAGAAGAGAGGGATAGAAAGAGAGAGGATAGAGAGAGAGAGGATAGAAGAGAGGGATAGAGAGAGAGGGATAGAGAGAGAGAGGGATAGAAAGAGAGAGGGATAGAAAGAGAGAGGGATAGAGAGAGAGGGATAGAAAGAGAGGGATAGAGAGAGAGAGGATAGAAGAGAGAGGGATAGAAAGAGAGAGGGATAGAAGAGAGATAGAGAGAGAGAGGGATAGAAAGAGAGGGATAGAGAGAGAGGGATAGAGAGAGAGGGATAGAGAGAGAGAGGAGATAGGGAAAGAGAGAGAGGGAAAGAGAGAGGGATAGAAAGAGAGGGATAGAAAGAGATAGAGGATAGAAAGAGATAGAGGAGATAGAAAGGGATAGAGAGAGAGAGAAAGGATAGAGAGAGAGGGGATAGAAAGAGAGGGATAGAGAGAGAGAGGGATAGATAGAAAGAGAGATAGAAAGAGAGGGATAGAAAGAGAGAGGGATAGAAAGAGAGATAGAAGGGATAGAGAGAGAGGGATAGAGAGGGGATAGAAAGAGAGAGAGAGAGAGGGATAGAGAGAGATAGGGATAGAAAGAGAGAGGGATAGGGATAGAAAGAGAGGGATAGAAAGAGAGAGAGGGATAGAAAGAGATAGAGGGATAGAAAGAGAGAGGGATAGAAAGAGAGATAGAAAGAAGAGAGAGAGGGATAGAAAGAGAGAGAGGATAGAGAGAGAGAGGATAGAAAGAGAGAGAGGATAGAAAGAGAGAGGAGATAGAAGAGAGGGATAGAGAGAGAGGGATAGAAAGAGAGAGGGATAGAGAGAGAGAAAGAGAGAGGGATAGAGAAGAGATAGAAAGAGAGGGATAGGAGAGAGGGATAGAAAGAGAGGGATAGAAAGAGAGAGATAGAGAGAGGGATAGAAAGAGAGAGGGATAGAAAGAGAGAGAGGGATAGATAGGGATAGAAAGAGAGAGATAGAGAGAGAGGATAGAAAGAGAGGGATAGAGAGAGAGATAGGGATAGAAAGAGAGAGGGATAGAAAGAGAGAGGGAGAGAGAGAGAGAAAGAGAGAGGGATAGAAAGAGAGAGAGATAGAAAGAGAGAGAGAGATAGGGATAGAAAGAGAGAGATAGAGAGAGGGATAGAGAGAGAGAGGGATAGAAAGAGAGAGGGATAGAAAGAGAGAGGGATAGAAAGAGAGAGGGAGAGAGAGAGAGAGGGATAGAAAGAGAGAGAGAGATAGAAAGAGAGAGGGATAGAAAGAGAGAGGGATAGAAAGAGAGAGGGATAGAAAGAGAGGGATAGAAAGAGAGAGGGATAGAAAGAGAGAGGGATAGAGAGAGAGAGGATAGAAAGAGAGAGGGATAGAGAGAGATAGAAAGAGAGGGATAGAAAGAGAGAGGGATAGAAAGAGAGAGATAGAGAGAGAGGGATAGAGGAGATAGAAAGAGAGAGGGATAGAGAGAGAGAGGGATAGAAAGAGAGAGGGATAGAGAGAGAGAGGGATAGAGAGAGAGGGATAGAAAGAGAGAGGGATAGAAAGAGAGGGATAGAAAGAGAGAGGGATAGAGAGAGAGGGATAGAGAGAGAGGGATAGAGAGAGGGATAGAAAGAGAGAGGGATAGAAAGAGAGGAGAGGATAGAGAGAGAGGGATAGAAAGAGAGGATAGAGAAGGGATAGAGAGAGGATAGAAAGAGAGAGGGATAGAAAGAGAAAGAGAGAGGGATAGAAAGAGAGAGGGATAGAAGAGAGAGGAGAGGGATAGAAAGAGAGAGATAGAGAGATAGAAAGAGAGAGAGGGATAGAAAGAGAGAGGGATAGAGAGAGAGATAGAAAGAGAGAGGGATAGAAAGAGAGAGGGATAGAAAGAGAGGGATAGATAGAAAGAGAGGGATAGAAAGAGAGAGGGATAGAAGAGAGGGATAGAAAAAGAGAGAGGGATAGAAAGAGAGAGATAGAGAGAGAGATAGGGATAGAGAGAAAGAGAGAGGGATAGAAAGAGAGGGATAGAAAGAGAGAGGATAGAAAGAGAGAGATAGAAAGAGAGATAGAGAGAGAGAGAATAGAAAGAGAGAGGGATAGAAAGAGAGAGATAGAAAGAGAGGGGATAGAAAGAGAGAGATAGGGATAGAAGAGAGAGGGATAGAAAGAGAGAGATAGAGAGAGAGAGAGAGGATAGAGAGAGAGAGGGATAGAAAGAGAGAGAAAGAGATAGGATAGAAAGAGAGAAGAGAGAGAGGGATAGAGAGAGAGAGATAGAAAGAGATAGGGATAGAGAGAGAGAGAGGATAGAAAGAGAGAGGATAGAGAAAGATAGAGAGAGAGGGATAGAGAGAATAGAAAGAGAGAGATAGGAGAGAGGGATAGAAGAGAGAGAGGATAGAAGAGATAGAGAGAGGAGGGATAGAAAGAGAGAGGATAGAAAGAGAGAGGGAGAAAGAGAGAGGGATAGAAAGAGAGAGGGATAGAAAGAGAGATAGAAAGAGAGAGGGATAGAAAGAGAGAGGATAGAAAGAGAGAGAGAGATAGAAAGAGAGAGAGAGAGAGAGGGATAGAAAGAGAGAGGGATAGAAAGAGAGAATAGAGAGAGGGGATAGAAAGAGATAGAAAGATAGAAGAGAGAGAGATAGAAAGAGAGAGAGAGATAGGGATAGAAAGAGAGAGGGATAGAAAGAGAGAGATAGAAAGAGAGAGGGATAGAAAGAGAGAGAGAGATAGGGATAGAAAGAGAGAGGGATAGAAAGAGAGAGGATAGAAAGAGAGAGAGAGATAGGGATAGAGAGAGGGATAGAAGAGAGAGGGATAGAAAGAGGGATAGAGAGATAGAAAGAAGAGAGAGGGATAGAAAGAGAGAGAAAGATAGAAAGAGAGAGATAGGATAGAGAGAAAGAGAGATAGAAAGAAAGAGAGAGAAAGAGAGAGGGATAGAAAGAGAGAGGGATAGAAAGAGAGAGGAGAGAGGGATAGAGAGAGAGGGATAGAAAGAGAGAGAGGATAGAAAGAGAGAGGGATAGAAAGAGAGAGAGGATAGAAAGAGAGAGATAGATAAGAGAGAGGATAGAAGAGAGAGGGATAGAAAGAGAGAGAGGGATAGAAAGAGAGAGAGATAGATAGAGATAGAAAGAGAGAGGGATAGAAGAGAGGGATAGAAAGAGAGGGATAGAAAGAGAGAGATAGGGATAGAAAGAGAGGGATAGAAAGAGAGAGGAAAGATAGAAAGAGAGAGGGATAGAAAGAGAGATAGAAGGAGATAGAAAGAGAGAGGATAGAAAGAGAGAGGGATAGAAAGAGAGAGAGAGGATAGAAAGAGAGAGGGATAGAAAGAGAGAGAGAGATAGGGATAGAAAGAGAGGGATAGAAAGAGAGAGGGATAGAAAGAGAGAGAGAGAAGAGAGAGAGAGAGGGATAGAAAGAGAGGGATAGAAAGAGAGAGGGATAGAAAGAGAGAAAGAGAGAGGGATAGAAAGAGAGGGATAGAAAGAGAGAGAAAGAGAGAGGGATAGAAAGAGAGGGATAGAAAGAGAGAGAAAGAGAGAGGGATAGAAAGAGAGAGGGATAGAAAGAGAGAGGGATAGAAAGAGAGAGGGATAGAGAGAGAGAGGATAGAGAGAGAGATAGAGAAGAGAGAGAGGGATAGAGAGAGAGAGGGATAGAGAGAGAGAGGGATAGAAAGAGAGAGGGATAGAGAGAGAGAGGGATAGAGAGAGAAAGAGAGATAGAAAGAGAGAGGGATAGAAAGAGAGAGGGATAGAAAGAGAGAGAGAGGGATAGAAAGAGAGAGGGATAGAAAGAGAGAGGGATAGAAAGAGAGAGGGATAGAAAGAGAGAGAGAGAGAGGGATAGAGAGAGAGAGGGATAGAAATAGAGAGGGATAGAGAGAGAGGGATAGAAAGAGAGAGGGATAGAGAGAGGGATAGAAAGAGAGGGATAGAAAGAGAGAAAGAGAGGGATAGAAAGAGAGATAGAGAGATAGAAAGAGAGGGGATAGGGAGAGAGGATAGAGAGAAGAAATAGAGAGGAGAGAGAGAGGGATAGGGAGAGAAAGGGAGATAGAGAGAGAGGGATATAGAGAGAGGGGGATAGAGAGGGAGATATAGAGAGTGAAGGATAGAGGGAGGGATAGATAGAGTAGAGCAGTAGTAGAGCCTGACAGCCTCTCTATTCTGTGAGAGGGAGAGAGAGAGGTCTGACTGCCCTCTACTGATTGTCAGTCATAGAATATGTCCAATTCGTTTTCACTTCCAAACTCATTCTCTAGCCGCTCCTTGGTCTTCACTACAGAGATAGTGTTTAAAGTCACTACAGAGATAGTGTTGTAAGTCACTACAGAGATAGTGTTTAAAGTCTCTGCAGAGATAGTGTTGTAAGTCACTACAGAGATAATGTTTAAAGTCTCTGCAGAGATAGGGTTGTAAGTCACTGCAGAGATGGGGTTGTAAGTCACTGCAGAGATGGGGTTGTAAGTCACCACAGAGATAGTGTTGTAAGTCACTACAGAGATGGGGTTGTAAGTCACCACAGAGATAGTGTTGTAAGTCACTACAGAGATAGGGTTGTAAGTCACTACAGAGATAGGTTTGTAAGTCACAACAGATAGGGTTGTAAGTCACTGCAGAGATGGGGTTGTAAGTCACCACAGAGATAGTGTTGTAAGTCACTACAGAGATAGGTTTGTAAGTCACAACAGATAGGGTTGTAAGTCACCGCAGAGATAGGGTATTAAGTCACTACAGAGATAGGGTTGTAAGTCACTACGTAGATGGGGTTGTAAGTCACTACAGAGATAGTGTTGTAAGTCACTACAGAGATATCAAATCAAATCAAATCAAATTGTATTTGTCACACATACACATGGTTAGCAGATGTTAATGTGAGTGTAGCGAAATGCTTGTGCTTCTAGTTCCGACAATGCAGGAATAACCAACAAGTAATCTAACTAACAATTCATAAACTACTGTCTTATACACCGTGTAAGGGGATAAAGAATATGTACATAAGGATATATGAATGAGTGATGGTACAGAGCAGCATAGGCAAGATACAGTAGATGGTATTGAGTACAGTATATACATATGAGATGAGTATGTAAACAAAGTGGCATAATTAAAGTGGCTAGTGATACATGTATTACATAAGGATGCAGTCGATGATATAGAGTACAGTATATACGTATGCATATGAGATGAATAATGTAGGGTAAGTAACATTATATAAGGTAGCATTGTTTAAAGTGGCTAGTGATATATTTACATCATTTCCCATCAATTCCCATTATTAAAGTGGCTGGAGTTGAGTCAGTGTCAGTGTGTTGGCAGCAGCCACTCAATGTTAGTGGTGGCTGTTTAACAGTCTGATGGCCTTGAGATAGAAGCTGTTTTTCAGTCTCTCGGTCCCAGCTTTGATGCACCTGTACTGACCTCGCCTTCTGGATGATAGTGGGGTGAACAGGCAGTGGCTCGGGTGGTTGATGTCCTTGATGATCTTTATGGCCTTCCTGTAACATCGGGTGGTGTAGGTGTCCTGGAGGGCAGGTAGTTTGCCCCTGGTGATGCGTTGTGCAGACCTCACTACCCTCTGGAGAGCCTTACGGTTGAGGGCGGAGCAGTTGCCGTACCAGGCGGTGATACAGCCCGCCAGGATGCTCTCGATTGTGCATCTGTAGAAGTTTGTGAGTGCTTTTGGTGACAAGCCAAATTTCTTCAGCCTCCTGAGGTTGAAGAGGCGCTGCTGCGCCTTCTTCACGATGCTGTCTGTGTGAGTGGACCAATTCAGTTTGTCTGTGATGTGTATGCCGAGGAACTTAAAACTTGCTACCCTCTCCACTACTGTTCCATCGATGTGGATAGGGGGGTGTTCCCTCTGCTGTTTCCTGAAGTCCACAATCATCTCCTTAGTTTTGTTGACGTTGAGTGTGAGGTTATTTTCCTGACACCACACTCCGAGGGCCCTCACCTCCTCCCTGTAGGCCGCCTCGTCATTGTTGGTAATCAAGCCTAGCACTGTTGTGTCGTCCGCAAACTTGATGATTGAGTTGGAGGCGTGCGTGGCCACGCAGTCGTGGGTGAACAGGGAGTACAGGAGAGGGCTCAGAACGCACCCTTGTGGGGCCCCAGTGTTGAGGATCAGCGGGGAGGAGATGTTGTTGCCTACCCTCACCACCTGGGGGCGGCCCGTCAGGAAGTCCAGTACCCAGTTGCACAGGGCGGGGTCGAGACCCAGGGTCTCGAGCTTGATGACGAGCTTGGAGGGTACTATGGTGTTGAATGCCGAGCTGTAGTCGATGAACAGCATTCTCACATAGGTATTCCTCTTGTCCAGATGGGTTAGGGCAGTGTGCAGTGTGGTTGAGATTGCATCGTCTGTGGACCTATTTGGGAGGTAAAGCAAATTGGAGTGGGTCTAGGGTGTCAGGTAGGGTGGAGGTGATATGGACCGTGACTAGTCTCTCAAAGCACTTCATGATGATGGAAGTGAGTGCTACGGGGCGGTAGTCGTTTAGCTCAGTTACCTTAGCTTTCTTGGGAACAGGAACAATGGTGGCCCTCTTGAAGCATGTGGGAACAGCAGACTGGTATAGGGATTGATTGAATATGTCCGTAAACACACCGGCCAGCTGGTCTGCGCATGCTCTGAGGGCGCGGCTGGGGATGCCGTCTGGGCCTGCAGCCTTGCGAGGGTTAACACGTTTAAATGTCTTACTCACCTCGGCTGCAGTGAAGGAGAGACCGCATGTTTTCGTTGCAGGCCGTGTCAGTGGCACTGTATTGTCCTCAAAGCGGGCAAAAAAGTTATTTAGTCTGCCTGGGAGCAAGACATCCTGGTCCGTGACTGGGCTGCATTTCTTCCTGTAGTCCGTGATTGACTGTAGACCCTGCCACATGCCTCTTGTGTCTGAGCCGTTGAATTGAGATTCTACTTTGTCTCTGTACTGACGCTTAGCTTGTTTGATAGCCTTGCGGAGGGAATAGCTGCACTGTTTGTATTCGGTCATGTTACCAGACACCTTGCCCTGATTAAAAGCAGTGGTTCGCGCTTTCAGTTTCACGCGAATGCTGCCATCAATCCACGGTTTCTGGTTAGGGAATGTTTTAATCGTTGCTATGGGAACGACATCTTCAACGCACGTTCTAATGAACTCGCACACCGAATCAGCGTATTCGTCAATGTTGTTATCTGATGCAATACGAAACATATCCCAGTCCACGTGAGTGTGAGTCTTGGAGTGTGGAGTCAGCTTGGTCGGACCAGCATTGGACAGACCTCAGCATGGGAGCCTCTTGTTTTAGTTTCTGTCTGTAGGCAGGGATCAACAAAATGGAGTCGTGGTCAGCTTTTCCGAAAGGGGGGCGGGGCAGGGCCTTATATGCGTCGCGGAAGTTAGAGTAACAATGATCCAAGGTTTTTCCACCCCTGGTTGCGCAATCGATATGCTGATAAAATTTAGGGAGTCTTGTTTTCAGATTAGCCTTGTTAAAATCCCCAGCTACAATAAATGCAGCCTCCGGATAAATGGTTTCCAGTTTGCAAAGAGTTAAATAAAGTTCGTTCAGAGCCATCGATGTGTCTGCTTGGGGGGGGATATATACAGTCCGTTATGCTCTGGGTTGATATCGCGCTGTGTAGACTGGCTGGTATTGAACAAGCTGAAGCTGGCTGGTGTCTGGGCTAAAAGTGAAGACCGTTAGCCGTGGCTAACAGTGACTACTAGCTAGTAGCTACTTAGTTGGCTAGCTGCTGATGGAGGTTCTAGTTATAACGTATAAAAATAGCAGATCCGTGCCACATTGGGTGAGAAGGGTTGCAGGAATTTATATTTAGATCGTAGGTGGAAAGTGAGATTTAAATATATACGGGAAAAAAACGATAAACTGACTATTTTACATGGGACAAGACAAACACACGTCCAACTGCTACGCCATCTTGGATTTGTTTTCTCTGTATAGATATAGCCCAGTAGTTTGCAGTACATAGAATTTATTTGACACGGACAGTGCACATGAATAAACATTTCAGTGTTCAATTATCAAATAAGCAAATTAGCGAAAGAGCTACTTTTCATCTGTTGCGTAATCAATTCATCAAATGGATTTATAAGGCCCTTTTTACATCAGCAGATGTCACAAAGTGTTTATACAGAAACCCAGCCTATAACCCCAAAAGAACAAGCAATGCAGACAAAGAAGCACGTTGGCTAGGAAAAACTCCCTAGAATGGCAGGAACCTAGGAAGAAACCTGGAGAGGAACCAGGATCTGAGGGGTGGCCAGTCCTCTTCTGGCTGTGCCGGGTTGAGATTATAATAGTACATGGTCATTAAGGCCAGATTGTTCTCCAAGATGTTCAAACGTTGACCAGCAGGGTCAAATAATAATCACAGTCGTTGCAGAGGGTGCAACAAGGGTTGAAAAATGTTGTGCTTGGTGAGGCTTTTGGCTCACCTTGTTTACCAGGACTAGCTTCTGTGTTTGATGAGGCATTTGGCTCGCCCCGGTTACCAGGACTACCTTCTGTGTTTGATGAGGCATTTGGCTCGCCCCGGTTACCAGGACTACCTTCTGTGTTTGATGAGGCATTTGGCTCGCCCCGGTTACCAGGACTACCTTCTGTGTTTGATGAGGCAATTGGCTCGCCCCGATTACCAGGACTACCTTCTGTGTTTGATGAGGCATTTGGCTCGCCCCGATTACCAGGACTACCTTCTGTGTTTGATGAGGCATTTGGCTCGCCCCGGTTACCAGGACTACCTTCTGTGTTTGATGAGGCATTTGGCTCGCCCCGGTTACCAGGACTACCTTCTGTCTTTGATGAGGCATTTGGCTCGCCCCGGTTACCAGGACTACCTTCTGTGTTTGATGAGGCATTTGGCTCGCCCCGGTTACCAGGACTACCTTCTGTGGTTGGTGAGGCATTTGGCTCGCCCCGGTTACCAGGACTACCCGCTGTGTTTGGTGAAGGTTTCGGCTCTCCCCGGTTACCAGGACTTCCTGATGATGAGGTGTACTTGAAAGTCAGAGCTCAAGACACACTCCCAAATGGTTGACGAGGTGCACAGCAATGGATAAATAACTTGACACTTTCTACATTTATTTTTCAAGATAAGTTGTGCTCTATCTGAGTTTTATCTCGAAGGGTCTCATGTTGCTGGATCAATCTGCTATCGCTAGCAGACCTGGGTTCAAATGCTATTTTAAACCTTTCAAATACTTTGGGTTTCTTTCTAGCATGCCTGGAGTGTCAGACGGACAGGGTTTCCAGTGTTAGGACTATCCTATCGGTTCATCTGGCAAGCTCAATCAAGCACAGACTCACAGATACAGTATTTTAATTTATATAAAACAGTATTTCAACCCAGGCCTGGTTCCTATTCCTGTGGTTTGTGGTTTCCTTTTCCTGTGGTTTGGGGTTCTTGTGAACAAATGTATTTTCTCCCAGATAAGGTGTGGCTTCATCTCAGTGTTATCACAGTGCTTTCTGTGCTCAAGTCGCTGGAAGAACCCTAGAAGGTGTCCTATTCCACTTCCTGTTGTGAGCAACACCTAACAGAGGTGTTAGGGGTAACCTTCTTCTTCTCTTGTTTAATGTTGTGATCTGTTGTCAGACGTTGGCCTGGGGGGTAGGTTTATGACAGTCATAAATACCTCTTCCTCCCTTTTTCCTCTCTTTACCCTACTGATGTTACATTTGCAACCCCCTTTGGTTAACATAGATATTCTGGGAACGTCAGAAGGTGGGGGGAAATTAACTGTATTCTGGTAATCCGACCAATTGAACATATGTGGTGGTACTTAATGAATATGATGTCTGTTCGGTTGTCATCTGAGACATTCTCATAAATGATAAGATGACATAAACTCTACAGTGGAAAGTCTACACATCAGAGTTATCGGATTCACATGGAATTGTTGTTTAATTTAAATGTTTGAATATGAAATTATTCGTGATGGGATGAAATGTGACTTTAGCTTCTAAAATGTGATATTTGGGTTTTTATAAGGTTAGGGCTCTGCTCAATCAGTGGCCCGCCCCTGTGAACGGGCTTGGGCTATAAAACCTTTCAAACACGCCCTCCTCTTCCTTCCTATATAAAGCCTTGACGACAATGTAACCTCCTGTTCCGAGGATGTGAGGACGACGGTCCGATGTCAGAATGGTTCAGATAATAACTACAGAACGAAGCCAACATCAGCGTGAGCTTTGGTTGCGAATGGTATGAAATTTGAACTCTTATTCACTACAGAAGTGATACCTCCTAGCCGTTGAGTTAGCGACCGCAGCTGCAAACGCAGGTTAGGAAGGAACAGACTGAGTACCCCGTCTATCACACAATGACGTTACTACAACGTATCCAATTAACCACCAGAGACATTCTTCAAATGACAAAGGACTCGGTTTGGTAACACGGCCTTCCATCTACCACAAACCTACTGAAGCGCATCTCAGAGTAAATATGTATTGCATTTTCCTTTTCCAAATGGGCTGTAATTTAGAATGCATAAGATACTGTATTTACGATAGCACAGCTTCTCCCTGTGTCCCTCAGTCTTCCCACTCTTTCAAATCAAATCAAATCAAATGTATTTATATAGGCAGACCGTTCCATAAAAATGGAGCTCTATAGTAGAAAGCCCTGCCTCCAGCTGTTTGCTTAGAAATTCTAGGGAGGCCTGCGTCTTGTGACCGTAGCGTACGTGTAGGTATGTACGGCAGGACCAAATCAGAGAGATAGGTAGGAGCAAGCCCATGTAATGCTTTGTAGGTTAGCAGTAAAACCTTGAAATCAGCCCTTGCTTTGACAGGAAGCCAGTGTAGAGAGGCTAGCACTGGAGTAATATGATCAAATTTTTGGGTTCTAGTCAGGATTCTAGCAGCCGTATTTAGCACCAACTGAAGTTTATTTAGTGCTTCATCCGGGTAGCCGGAAAGTAGAGCATTGCAGTAGTCTAACCTAGAAGTGACAAAAGCATGGATTAATTTTTCTGCATCATTTTTGGACAGAAAGTTTCTGATTTCACTGAAACCCAGCCCCTTTTCTTTTGTGTAACCAGCTGTCATATCTGTTCCGCCCGCCAGGGACGTTTTCCTTTATGACGTCATTTGTAATCAAGTAATGATGAATTATGTGTAATTCTGTGTGATTAACAACTTGTTAGCCAGGGTTCGGGCAGATAACCAAGAATTTACAACTTTCAGATGAGACTGAATTAAGGTGACGATTCACATTGATTGCTATCGATGTAAAATATTACTAGGTCTTTAAGAGTTTATTCAGAAGATAACAGCTCTATAAATATTATTTCGTGGTGCCCCGACTCTCTAGTTAATTACATTTACATGATTAGCTCAATCAGGTGATATTAATTAATTAATTATTTTATAGAATAGCATGTCATATCACTTAGTCCGGCATAGCCAAAGACACGACACCTTTCAGCTCGGATTGATAGCTGCTTTATAAGGTCTGGTGTGTTTTATCTCAGTGATATATATCAGTGTTCTGTGGTCTGGAGGAATCTAGGTTACTATGTGTTCCTGTGGTTGGTCTGGTGTGTTTTATCTCAGTGATATATATCAGTGTTCTGTGGCCTGGAGGAATCTAGGTTACTATGTGTTCCTGTGGTTGGTCTGGTGTGTTTTATCTCAGTGATATATTTATCAGTGTTCTGTGGTCTGGAAGAATCTAGGTTACTATGTGTTCCTGTGGTTGGTCTGGTGTGTTTTATCTCAGTGATATATATATCAGTGTTCTGTAGTCTGGAGGAATCTAGGTTACTATGTGTTCCTGTGGTTGGTCTGGTGTGTTTTATCTCAGTGATATATCAGTGTTCTGTAGTCTGGAGGAATCTAGGTTACTATGTGTTCCTGTGGTTGGTCTGGTGTGTTTTATCTCAGTGATATATCAGTGTTCTGTAGACTGGCGGAATCTAGGTTACTATGTGTTCCTGTGGTTGGTCTGGTGTGTTTTATCTCAGTGATATATCAGTGTTCTGTAGTCTCGAGGAATCTAGGTTACTATGTGTTCCTGTGGTTGGTCTGGTGTGTTTTATCTCAGTGATATATCAGTGTTCTGTAGTCTGGAGGAATCTAGGTTACTATGTGTTCCTGTGGTTGGTCTGGTGTGTTTTATCTCAGTGATATATATCAGTGTTCTGTGGTCTGGAGAAATCTAGGTTACTATGTGTTCCTGTGGTTGGTCTGGTGTGTTTTATCTCAGTGATATATATATCAGTGTTCTGTGGTCTGGAGGAATCTAGGTTACTATGTGTTCCTGTGGTTGGTGTGATAAAAGTGTCCTGGGGGTTGGAGGAGACACAGCAGTACACACTTGTTGACTTGTCTGCATCAGCACTGCTTCAGTTCAGTTCAGTGTGTGTGTGTGTGTGTGTGTGTGTGCATGTGTGCGTGCGTGCGTGTGTGTGCTTCAGCTCTGCATCAACTCAGTGTAATTGAATTTGGATCCCACTAGAGGAGACACTTGACCCAACTAGTGCAGAGACTGGAAAACAGCAGGCATGCCAATTAGAGAGAGATGGATGAAGGGAGAGAGATCAGAGATGAAAGAGTAGGGGAGAGGGAGAAGGGAGAGATGGAGAAAACGAGAGTCAGTGAGAAAGGATGGGAGGAAGAGGTGGAGTGAGATGGAGAGGGAAAGGGTACAGGGAGTGAGAGGGAGAGGGGACAGGGAGAGCGGACAGAGCAGGATAGGAAAAGAGAGAGGGAACAGAGCAGGGTAGGGACAGAGAGACAAGGTTCTCAACCCTCTTCTCCAGAGGACTGGTGTCCTGCTGATTTTAGTCCTTGTCATCCGACAATGCTCTGGGCTTGGAGATGGTCTGGAAGAACAACGATTCTTTATGGGGAGACGGGGACACAGAAGAAGGGTCAGGTATTCTCATACCTCAGGACTCATGTTGCATTATTTATTTTATTTTACTTTTATTTAACTAGGCAAGTCAGTTAAGAACAAATTCTTATTTTCAATGACGGCCAAGGAACAGTGGGTTAACTGCCTGTTCAAATCAAATCAAATTTTATTTGTCACATACACATGGTTAGCAGATGCTTGTGCTTCTAGTTCCGACAATGCAGTGATAACCAACAAGTAATCTAACTAACAATTCCAAAACTACTGTCTTATACCCAGTGTAAGGGGATAAGGAATATGTACATAAGGATATATGAATGAGTGATGGTACAGAGCGGCATACAGTAGATGCATCAGGGGCAGAACGACAGATTTGTACCTTGTCAGCTCGGGGACTCGAACTTGCAACCTTTCGGTTACTAGTCCAACGCTCTAACCACTAGGCTACCCTGCCGCCCCGATTATGACATCGTCAAACACAGCACAGTGGGGCGACTTCCTGCTTAGCCCCGAATACCACTTTGATTTATTGTGTTGTAATCAGCCCCTAATACGTATATAGTACAGGGACAGCATGTAGTATATAGTATATAGGACAGCATGTTGAAGACAGGATAAGGGATTATGAGGCCGATCTTGGATTGACAGTGGGTGGGTTGATTGGCTGGCTTCAACCATAGGCAGCTCCTCACATCTCTCTCTCACACACACACACACACACACACACACACACACACACACACACACACACACACACACACACACACACACACACACACACACACACAGCTTTGCATCTCGTCGAGGGCTTTAGCTTAGTGTCAAATGAAGTGTTGGGTCAGCTTGTTTCCTCTCACTACCCTGAGTTTCCAGCTGTGTGTGTGTGTGTGTGTGTGTGTGTGTGTGTGTGTGTGTGTGTGTGTGTGTGTTGCGTGCCGTGGACAAGTCTTGGGTATAATCTGGGGGACAGCCTCAGTCTCAGCCAGTTACTCTAATGCAACATTCTCCACCACACTACACTACACCACACTACACTACACTACACTACACTACACTATAGTTCACTACACTACACTACACCACACTACACTACACTACACAACACTACACTACACTACACTACACTACACTACACTACACCACACTACACTACACTACACCACACAACACTACACTACACTACACCACACAACACTACACTACACTACACCACACTACACTACACTACACTACACTACACAACACTACACTACACTACACTACACTACACTACACTACACAACACTACACACCACACTACACTACACTACACTACACTACACTACTCTACACACTACACCACACTACTCTACACACTACACTACACTACTCTACACACTACTCTACACTACACCACACTACACTACACTACACAACACTACACTACACTACACTACACCACACTACACTACACAACACTACACACTACTCTACACTGCACTACACTACACTACACTACACTACACCACACCACACTACACTACACCTCAACACACTACACTATACACTACACCACACCACACTACACTACACTACACTACACTACACCACACACTACACTACACACTAAACTACACTACACCACACTACACTACACACTACACTACACTACACCACACTACACTACACACTACACTACACTACACTACACCACACTACACACTACTCTACACTGCACTACACTACACTACACTACACCACACCACACTACACTACACCTCAACACACTACACTATACACTACACACCACACCACACTACACTATACACTACACCATACTACAGTTCACTACACTACACTACACTACACTACACTACACTATACACTACACCACACTACACTACACTACACTACACCACACTACACTACACCACACTACACTACACTACACTACACTACACCACACTACACTACACACTACACTACACTACACCACACTACACACTACTCTACACTGCACTACACTACATTACACTACACTACACCACACTACACTACACCTCAACACACTACACTATACACTACGCTACACTACACACCACACCACACCACACTACACTATACACTACACCATACTACAGTTCACTACACTACACTACACTACGCTACACTACACTACACCACACTACACCACACCACACTACACTATACACTACACCATACTACAGTTCACTACACTACACCTCAACACACTACACTATACACTACACTACACCACACCACACTACACTACACCTCAACACACTACACTATACACTACGCTACACTACACTACACTACACACCACACCACACTATACACTACACCATACTACAGTTCACTACACTACACTACACTACACTACACTACATCACACCACACTCTACACTACACTACACTACACTACACTACACTACACCACACCACACTACACTATACACTACACCATACTACAGTTCACTACACTACACTACACTACACCACACTACACCACACCACACTACACCACACTACACTACACTACACTACGCTACACTACACTACACACCACACCACACTACAATATACACTACACCATACTACAGTTCACTACACTACACTACACTACGCTACACTACACTACACCACACTACACCACACCACACTACACTATACATTACACCATACTACAGTTCACTACACTACACCTCAACACACTACACTATACACTACACTACACCACACCACACTACGCTACACTACACTACACTACACACCACACCACACTATACACTACACCATACTACAGTTCACTACACTACACTACACTACACCACACCACACTACACCACACCACACTACACTATACACTACACCATACTACATTTCACTACACTACACTACACTACACCACACTACACCACACCACACTACACCACACTACACTACACTACACTACACTACACTACACACCACACCACACTATACACTACACCATACTACAGTTCACTACACTACACTACACTACACCACACCACACTACACCACACTCTACACTACACTACACTACACTACACTACACCACACCACACTACACTATACACTACACCATACTACAGTTCACTACACTACACTACACTACGCTACACTACACTACACCACACTACACCACACTACACTATACACTACACCATACTACATTTCACTACACTACACTACACTACACCACACTACACCACACCACACTACACCACACTACACTACACTACACTACGCTACACTACACTACACTACACACCACACCACACTACAATATACACTACACCATACTACTGTTCACTACACTACACTACACTACACCACACTACACTACACTACACTACGCTACACTACGCTACACTACACTACACTACACTACACACCACACCACACTACAATATACACTACACCATACTACAGTTCACTACACTACACTACACCAAACCACACTCTACACTACACTACACTACACTACACTACACCACACTACACTACACTACACTACACCACACTCTACACTACACTACACCACACTACACTACACTACACTACACACCACACCACACTACAATATACACTACACCATACTACAGTTCACTACACTACACTACACTACACCACACTACACCACACCACACCACACTACACTACACTACACCACACCACACTACAATATACACTACACGATACTACATTTACATTTACGTCATTTAGCAGACGCTCTTATCCAGAGCGACTTACAAATTGGTGCGTTCACCTTAAGATATCCAGTGGAACAGCCACTTTACAATAGTGCATCTAAATCTAGTAAGGGGGGTGAGAAGGATTACTTTATCCTATCCTAGGTATTCCTGAAAGAGGTGGGGTTTCAGGTGTCTCCGGAAGGTGGTGATTGACTCCGCTGTCCTGGCGTCGTGAGGGAGTTTGTTCCACCATTGGGGGGCCAGAGCAGCGAACAGTTTTGACTGGGCTGCGCGGGAACTGTACTTCCTCAGTGGTAGGGAGGCGAGCAGGCCAGAGGTGGATGAACGCAGTGCCCTTGTTTGGGTGTAGGGCCTGATCAGAGCCTGGAGGTACTGAGGTGCCGTTCCCCTCACAGCTCCGTAGGCAAGCACCATGGTCTTGTAGCGGATGCGAGCTTCAACTGGAAGCCAGTGGAGAGAGCGGAGGAGCGGGGTGACGTGAGAGAACTTGGGAAGGTTGAACACCAGACGGGCTGCGGCATTCTGGATGAGTTGTAGGGGTTTAATGGCACAGGCAGGGAGCCCAGCCAACAGCGAGTTGCAGTAATCCAGACGGGAGATGAAGTGCCTGGATTAGGACCTGCGCCGCTTCCTGTGTGAGGCAGGGTCGTACTCTGCGGATGTTGTAGAGCATGAACCTACAGGAACGGGCCACCGCCTTGATGTTAGTTGAGAACGACAGGGTGTTGTCCAGGATCACGCCAAGGTTCTTAGCGCTCTGGGAGGAGGACACAATGGAGTTGTCAACCGTGATGGCGAGATCATGGAACGGGCAGTCCTTCCCCGGGAGGAAGAGCAGCTCCGTCTTGCCGAGGTTCAGCTTGAGGTGGTGATCCGTCATCCACACTGATATGTCTGCCAGACATGCAGAGATGCGATTCACCACCTGGTCATCAGAAGGGGGAAAAGAGAAGATTAATTGTGTGTCGTCTGCATAGCAATGATAGGAGAGACCATGTGAGGTTATGACAGAGCCAAGTGACTTGGTGTATAGCGAGAATAGGAGAGGGCCTAGAACAGAGCCCTGGGGGACACCAGTGGTGAGAGCACGTGGTGAGGAGACAGATTCTCGCCACGCCACCTGGTAGGAGCGACCTGTCAGGTAGGACGCTATCCAAGCGTGGGCAGCGCCGGAGATGCCCAACTCGGAGAGGGTGGAGAGGAGGATCTGATGGTTCACAGTATCGAAGGCAGCTGATAGTTCTAGAAGGATGAGAGCAGAGGAGAGAGAGTTAGCTTTAGCAGTGCGGAGCGGCTCCGTGATACAGAGAAGAGCAGTCTCAGTTGAATGACTAGTCTTGAAACCTGACTGATTTGGATCAAGAAGGTCATTCTGAGAGAGATAGCGGGAGAGCTGGCCAAGGACGGCACGTTCAAGAGTTTTGGAGAGAAAAGAAAGAAGGGATACTGGTCTGTAGTTGTTGACATCGGAGGGATCGAGTGTAGGTTTTTTCAGAAGGGGTGCAACTCTCGCTCTCTTGAAGACGGAAGGGACGTAGCCAGCGGTCAGGGATGAGTTGATGAGCGAGGTGAGGTAAGGGAGAAGGTCTCCGGAAATGGTCTGGAGAAGAGAGGAGGGGATAGGGTCAAGCGGGCAGGTTGTTGGGCGGCCGGCCGTCACAAGACGCGAGATTTCATCTGGAGAGAGAGGGAGAAAGAGGTCAGAGCACAGGGTAGGGCAGTGTGAGCAGAACCAGCGGTGTCGTTTGACTTAGCAAACGAGGATCGGATGTCGTCGACCTTCTTTTCAAAATGGTTGACAAAGTCATCTGCAGAGAGGGAGGAGGGGTGGAGGGGGAGGAGGATTCAGGAGGGAGGAGAAGGTGGCAAAGAGCTTCCTAGGGTTAGAGGCAGATGCTTGGAATTTAGAGTGGTAGAAAGTGGCTTTAGCAGCAGAGACAGAAGAGGAAAATGTAGAGAGGAGGGAGTGAAAGGATGCCAGGTCCGCAGAGAGGCGAGTTTTCCTCCATTTCCGCTCGGCTGCCCGGAGCCCTGTCCTGTGAGCTCCCAATGAGTCGTCGAGCCACGGAGCGGGAGGGGAGGACCGAGCCGGCCTGGAGGATAGGGGACATAGAGAGTCAAAGGATGCAGAAAGGGAGGAGAGGAGGGTTGAGGAGGCAGAATCAGGAGATAGGTTGGAGAAGGTTTGAGTAGAGGGAAGAGATGATAGGATGGAAGAGGAGAGAGTAGCGGGGGAGAGAGAGCGAGGGTTGGGACGGCGCGATACCATCCGAGTAGGGGCAGTGTGGGAAGTGTTGGATGAGAGCGAGAGGGAAAAGGATACAAGGTAGTGATCGGAGACTTGGAGGGGAGTTGCAGTGAGGTTAGTGGAAGAACAGCATCTAGTAAAGATGAGGTCGAGCGTATTGCCTGCCTTGTGAGTAGGGGGGGAAGGTGAGAGGGTGAGGTGAAAAGAGGAGAGGAGTGGAAAGAAGGAGGCAGAGAGGAATGAGTCAAAGGTAGACGTGGGGAGGTTAAAGTCGCCCACACTACTACAGTTCACTACACTACACTACACTACACCACACTACACCACACCACACTACACTACACTACACTACGCTACACTACACTACACTACACACCACACCACACTACAATATACACTACACCATACTACAGTTCACTACACTACACTACACTACACCACACTCTACACTACTCTACACCACACTACACCACACTACACTACACTACACTACACCACACTACACCACACTACACCACACTACACTACACTACACTACACTACACCACACTACACCACACTACACTACACCACACTACACCACACTACACTACACCACACTACACCACACTACACTACACTACAATACGCTACACTGCACTACACTACACACCACACTACACTATACACTACACCATACTACAGTTCACTACACTACACTACACTACACTACACTACACTACACTACACTACACTACACTCTACACTACACTACACTACACCACACCACACTACACTACACTACACCACACCGGACTACACCACACTCTACACTACACTACACTACACTACAGTACACTACACTACACCACACTACACCACACCACACTACACTATACACTACACCATACTACAGTTCACTACACTACACTACAATACATTACGCTACACTACACTACACCATACACTACACCATACTACAGTTCACTACACTACACTACACTACACTACACTACACTCTACACTACACTACACTACACTACACCACACTACACCACACCGGACTACACCACACTCTACACTACACTACACTACACTACACTACAGTACACTACACTACACCACACTACACCACACCACACTACACTATACACTACACCATATTACAGTTCACTACACTACACTACACTACACTACGCTACACTACACTACACCACACCACACTACACTACACTATACACTACACTACACCACACTACACCACACCACACTACACCACACTACACTACGCTACACTACACTACACACCACACCACACCACACTACACTATACACTACACCATACTACAGTTCACTACACTACACTACACTACACCACACTCTACACTACACTACACTACACTACTCTACACCACACCACACTACACCACACCACACCACACTACACTACACCACACTACACTACACTACACTACACTACAACACACTACACTACCCTCTACACTACACTACACTACACCACACCACACTACACTACACTACACTACACTACACTACACTACACCACACCACACCACACTACACTACACTACACTACACTACACTACACACTACACCACACTCTACACTACACTACACTACACTACTCTACACACTACACCACACTACTCTACACACTACTCTACACTACACCTCACCACACTATACACTACACTATACTACAGTTCACTACACTACACTGCACTACACACTACTCTACACTACACTACACTACACAATACACTACACACCACATCACACTACACTACACACTACACCACACTACACACCACACTAGACTACACTACACCACACTAGACACTACTCTACACACTACACTACACTACACACTACACTACACACCACACTACACTACACTACACACCACACTACACTACACTACACACCACACTAGACTACACTACACCACACTAGACACTACACTACACACTACACTACACACCACACTAGACTACACTACATTACACTAGACACTACACTAGACAGTACACCACACTACACTAGACACTACACCACACTACACTACACTACACTACGCTACACTACACAGTACACTACACTAGACACTACACTACACCACACTACACTAGACACTACACTACACCACACCACACTACACTAGACACTACACCACACTACACTACACACCACATTACACTACACTACACTACACTACACCACACTACACTACACTACACCACACTACACCACACTCTACACTACACTACACTACACTACACTACTCTACACACTACACCACACTACTCTACACACTACACTACACTACTCTACACACTACTCTACACTACACCTCACCACACTACACTATACACTACACTACACTACACCACACTACACAATACACTACACTATACCACAGTTCACTACACTACACTACACTACACCACACTCTACACTACACTACACTACACTACTCTACACCACACCACACTACACCACACCACACCACACTACACTACACCACACTACACTACACTACACTACAACACACTACACTACCCTCTACACTACACTACACTACACCACACCACACTACACTACACTACACTACACTGCACTACACACCACACCACACTACACTACACTACACTACACCACACTACACTACACCACACTACACTACACACCACACCACACCATACTAGACACTACACCACACTATACACTACACACAATACACACTACTATACAAACTCCACTCCACTACACTACACCACACTACACTACACACTACTCTACACTACACCACACACTACTCTACACTACACCACACTACACTACACCACACCACACCACACTATACACTACACTATACTACAGTTCACTACACTACACTGCACTACACACTACTCTACACTACACTACACTACACAATACACTACACACCACATCATACTACACACTACACTACACACTACACCACACTACACACCACACCACACTACACTACACTACATTACACTACACACCACACTAGACTACACTACACCACACTAGACACTACTCTACACACTACACTACACACTACACTACACTACACTACACACCACACTACACACTACACTACACATCACACTAGACTACAATACACCACACTAGACACTACACTACACACTACACTACACACCACACTAGACTACACTACATTACACTAGACACTACACTAGACAGTACACCACACTACACTAGACACTACACCACACTACACTACACTACACTACACTAGACACTACACCACACTACACTACACTACACTACACTAGACACTACACCACACTACACTACACTACACTACACTACACAACACTACACTGTACACTACACTACACTACACTACACTACACTACACTACACTACACACTACACTACACACCACACTACACTACACTACACTACACTAGACACTACACTACACTACACTACACTACACTAGACACTACACCACACTACACTACACTACACTACACTACACAGTACACTACACTACACTACACTACACTACACTACACTACACTACACTACACTACACTACACACTACACTA
This sequence comes from Oncorhynchus nerka, assembly GCF_034236695.1. Taxonomy (NCBI): domain Eukaryota; kingdom Metazoa; phylum Chordata; class Actinopteri; order Salmoniformes; family Salmonidae; genus Oncorhynchus; species Oncorhynchus nerka. Next base: position 97,340,290 of record NC_088410.1, on the reverse strand, counting down.
CACTACACTACACAGTACACTACACTACACAGTACACTACACCACACTACACACTACACTACACAGTACACTACACTAGACACTACACTACACCACACTACACTAGACACTACACTACACCACACCACACTACACTACACACCACATTACACTACACTAGACACTACACTACACTAGACACTACACCACACTACACACTACACTAGACACTACACCACACTACACTACACACCACATTACACTACACACTACACTAGACACTACACTACACTAGACACTACACCACACTACACACTACACTAGACACTACACTACCCTACACTAGTGTTCTGTGGTCTGGAGGAATCTAGGTTACTATGTGCTCCTGTGGTTGGTCTGATGTGTTTTATCTCAGTGATATATATCAGTGTTCTGTGGTCTGGAGGAATCTAGGTTAGTATGTGTTCCTGTGGTTGGTCTGGTGTGTTTTATCTCAGTGAAATATATATATCAGTGTTCTGTGGTCTGGAGGAATCTAGGTTACTATGTGTTCCTGTGGTTGGTCTGGTGTGTTTTATCTCAGTGATATATATATCAGTGTTCTGTGGTCTGGAGGAATCTAGGTTACTATGTGTTCCTGTGGTTGGTCTGGTGTGTTTTATCTCAGTGATATATATATATCAGTGTTCTTTGGTCTGGAGGAATCTAGGTTACTATGTTTTCCTGTGGTTGGTCTGGTGTGTTTTATCTCAGTGATATATATCAGTGTTCTGTAGTCTCAGGCCGATTACCATGGTAATCTCTCTGGAGTTGACACTGTCTCTTACCATGGTAATCTCTCTGGATTTGACACTGTCTCTTACCATGATAATCTCACTGGAGATGACACTTTCTCTTACCATGGTAATCTCACTGGATTTGACACTGTCTCTTACCATGATAATCTCACTGGAGTTGACACTGTCTCTTACCATCGTAATCTCACTGGAGTTGACACCTACTCTTACCATGGCAATTTCACTGGAGTTGACACTGTCTCTTACCATGGTAATTTCACTGGAGTTGACACTGTCTCTTACCATTGTAATCTCACTGGAGTTGACACTGTCATGGTAATCTCACTGGAGTTGACACTGTCTCTTACCATGGTAATCTCTCTGGAGTTGACACTGTCTCTTACCATGGTAATCTCTCTGGAGAGGACACTGACTCTTACCATGGTAATCTCTGATTACCATATTTTGTTTGTTAAAATTATTCCCAGGGATTAACTCTGACTAATCAACCCAGTGCATTATTTTGTAATGTATAATAATCATATGCTCATCAGTCTAGATTGTCATGAGGATCAGGATATTACATCATTGGCTACAGTCAGTCAACAGGACAGTGTACTAATCAGACAGTGTACTAACCAGACAGTGTACTAATCAGACAGTGTACTAACCAGACAGTGTACTAACCAGACAGTGTACTAATCAGACAGTGTACTAATCAGTGTACTAATCAGACAATATACTAATCAGACAGTGTACTAATCAGACCGTGTACTAATCAGACAGTGTACTAATCAGACAGTGTACTAATCAGACAGTGTACTAATCAGTGTACTAATCAGTGTACTAATCAGACAGTGTACTAATCAGTGTATTAATCAGTGTACTAATCAGTGGACTAATCAGACAGTGTACTAACCAGACAGTGTACTAATCAGTGGACTAATCAGACAGTGTACTAATCAGTGTACTAATCAGACCGTGTACTAATCAGACAGTGTACTAATCAGACAGTGTACTAACCAGACAGTGTACTAACCAGACAGTGTACTAATCAGAATGTGTACTAATCAGTGTACTAATCAGACAGTGTACTAATCAGACAGTGTACTAACCAGACAGTGTACTAACCAGACAGTGTACTAATCAGTGTACCAATCAGTGTACTAATCAGACAGTGTACTAATCAGTGTATTAATCAGTGTACTAATCAGTGTACTAATCAGACAGTGTACTAATCAGACCGTGTACTAATCAGACAGTGTACTAATCAGACCGTGTACTAATCAGACCGTGTACTAATCAGACAGTGTACTAATCAGACAGTGTACTAATCAGTGGACTAATCAGACAGTGTACTAATCAGACCGTGTACTAATCAGACAGTGTACTAATCAGACCGTGTACTAATCAGACCGTGTACTAATCAGACAGTGTACTAATCAGACAGTGTACTAATCAGACAGTGTACTAACCAGACAGTGTACTAATCAGTGTACTAATCAGTGTACTAATCAGTGTACTAATCAGACAGTGTACTAATCAGTGTACTAATCAGTGTACTAACCAGACAGTGTACTAACCAGACAGTGTACTAACCAGACAGTGTACTAATTTCGACATAATCTACATCTCAAATGGCACCCTATTCCCTTTATAACGCACTACTTTTGACCAGGGACCATAGGGCTGAATTCAAAATGGGGCGGCAGGGTAGCCTAGTGGTTAGAGCATTGGACTAGTTAACCGAAAGGTTGCAAGTTCGAATCCCCGAGCTGACAAGGTACAAATCTGTCTTTCTGCCCCTAGGAACACACTGTTCCTAGGCCGCCATTGAAAATAAGAATTTGTTCTTAACTGACTTGCCTAGTTAAATAAAGGTAAATAAAAATAAATGTAAAAAAGTAGTGCACTATACTCTAGGGAATAGGGTGTCATTTCGGACACATTCTTGTTCTGTTGATATGAGTTCATTAATGTATTTATTTATTTATTTTTTATTTTATTTTTACGTTTATTTATCTAGGCAAGTCACTTTAGAACAAATTCTTATTTACAATGACGGCCTACACCGGCCGTCATGAACCAGGGTCTGTAGTGACGCCTCTACCACTGAGATGCAGTGCCTTAGACCGCTGAACCAGGGTCTGTAGTGACGCCTCTACCACTGAGATGCAGTGCCTTAGACCGCTGAACCAGGGTCTGTAGTGACGCCTCTACCACTGAGATGCAGTGCCTTAGACCGCTGAACCAGGGTCTGTAGTGACGCCTCTACCACTGAGATGCAGTGCCTTAGACCGCTGAACCAGGGTCTGTAGTGACGCCTCTACCACTGAGATGCAGTGCCTTAGACCGCTGAACCAGGGTCTGTAGTGACGCCTCTACCACTGAGATGCAGTGCCTTAGACCGCTGAACCAGGGTCTGTAGTGACGCCTCTACTGAGATGCAGTGCCTTTAGACCGCTGAACCAGGGTCTGTAGTGACGCCTCTACCACTGAGATGCAGTGCCTTAGACCGCTGAACCAGGGTCTGTAGTGACGCCTCTACCACTGAGATGCAGTGCCTTAGACCGCTGAACCAGGGTCTGTAGTGACGCCTCTACCACTGAGATGCAGTGCCTTAGACCGCTGAACCAGGGTCTGTAGTGACGCCTCTACCACTGAGATGCAGTGCCTTTAGACCGCTGAACCAGGGTCTGTAGTGACGCCTCTACCACTGAGATGCAGTGCCTTAGACCGCTGAACCAGGGTCTGTAGTGACGCCTCTACCACTGAGATGTAGTGCCTTAGACCGCTGAACCAGGGTCTGTAGTGACGCCTCTACCACTGAGATGCAGTGCCTTAGACCGCTGAACCAGGGTCTGTAGTGACGCCTCTACCACTGAGATGCAGTGCCTTAGACCGCTGAACCAGGGTCTGTAGTGACGCCTCTACCACTGAGATGCAGTGCCTTAGACCGCTGAACCAGGGTCTGTAGTGACGCCTCTACCACTGAGATGCAGTGCCTTTAGACCGCTGAACCAGGGTCTGTAGTGACGCCTCTACCACTGAGATGCAGTGCCTTAGACCGCTGAACCAGGGTCTGTAGTGACGCCTCTACCACTGAGATGCAGTGCCTTAGACCGCTGAACCAGGGTCTGTAGTGACGCCTCTACCACTGAGATGCAGTGCCTTAGACCGCTGAACCAGGGTCTGTAGTGACGCCTCTACCACTGAGATGCAGTGCCTTAGACCGCTGAACCAGGGTCTGTAGTGACGCCTCTACCACTGAGATGCAGTGCCTTAGACCGCTGAACCAGGGTCTGTAGTGACGCCTCTACCACTGAGATGCAGTGCCTTAGACCGCTGAACCAGGGTCTGTAGTGACGCCTCTACCACTGAGATGCAGTGCCTTTAGACCGCTGAACCAGGGTCTGTAGTGACGCCTCTACCACTGAGATGCAGTGCCTTTAGACCGCTGAACCAGGGTCTGTAGTGACGCCTCTACCACTGAGATGCAGTGCCTTAGACCGCTGAACCAGGGTCTGTAGTGACGCCTCTACCACTGAGATGCAGTGCCTTAGACCGCTGAACCAGGGTCTGTAGTGACGCCTCTACCACTGAGATGCAGTGCCTTAGACCGCTGAACCAGGGTCTGTAGTGACGCCTCTACCACTGAGATGCAGTGCCTTAGACCGCTGAACCAGGGTCTGTAGTGACGCCTCTACCACTGAGATGCAGTGCCTTTAGACCGCTGAACCAGGGTCTGTAGTGACGCCTCTACCACTGAGATGCAGTGCCTTTAGACCGCTGAACCAGGGTCTGTAGTGACGCCTCTACCACTGAGATGCAGTGCCTTAGACCGCTGAACCAGGGTCTGTAGTGACGCCTCTACCACTGAGATGCAGTGCCTTTAGACCGCTGAACCAGGGTCTGTAGTGACGCCTCTACCACTGAGATGCAGTGCCTTAGACCGCTGAACCAGGGTCTGTAGTGACGCCTCTACCACTGAGATGCAGTGCCTTTAGACCACTGCTCCACTCGGGAGCTCTAATTGGTTATTAGTAAGCTTGTTATTATTCATGACTTTTAATTAACAAGTAATACTGGGATGCTCATTAGTACAAAGGAGACACTGACAAGATGAAACCACAACTTTGAATTATAATTAGTTGTATTGGTATTTACATTTGAACTGAAACGCTATACTGTAGCCTACTTGACATTGTCATAGAAAGTGGTGCCTCTCAGCGGATTTACTAGGACATGTTCTGATAGAGCACCTCAACTATCAAATTGTAGAGTGAAGACATTGCTTCACTTCCTGCCCATTCCACCTCGACCCTAATACATTCATGTTCACCTCTTTCCGCAGGGATTCAGACCAACCCAAGTTTTCCAGAAAACTGGGTTGGAGGATTCCCAGATGTCCTGTTTATTCCCTCCTACCCTGAATGAATAGGCCTACCCTGAATGAATAGGCCTACCCTGAATGAATAGGCCTAACCTGAATGAATAGGCCTAACCTGAATGAATTGGCCTACCCTGAATGAATAGGCCTACCCTGAATGAATAGGCCTAACCTGAATGAATTGGCCTACCCTGAATGAATAGGCCTACCCTGAATGAATAGGCCTAACCTGAATGAATTGGCCTACCCTGAATGAATAGGCCTACCCTGAATGAATAGGCCTAACCTGAATGAATAGGCCTAACCTGAATGAATAGGCCTACCCTGAATGAATAGGCCTAACCTGAATGAATAGGCCTAACCTGAATGAATAGGCCTACCCTGAATGAATAGGCCTAACCTGAATGAATAGGCCTACCCTGCAATTCTTCCCATTACGCCTGACTAATTAGCTTGTTTGCTGGCAGTGCCTCAATTTTGTTACTTTCAAATGTTTTGAAAAACCCCAGCGGAGTTGCAATTCATGACACAAAACCAAGTTAAACAATATGGCCTCAACTCAGTTTGAAATCACTAAAGCCAGAGATAATATGCTGAGTTGCACGCGGATGTCGGTTGTGAATTACGCATGCAATAGTCAGTTAATTAATGACTGCGTTATGCTCATTCAATGTGCTGTCTGACTAGGGAATTAGGATGCTATAATATGAAATAATACCTGCTGCAGCTAATGATAAACAACTTCAATCTATTCATCTGCTCTCGGAGACAATATACTTAGTTGTTGGGTTATCACAGAGATTTAATTGAGAACCCACTCAGCCGGAATACTACAATGAATTGCTTGACCTTGAACATGCCTTTGAAAATAGTTGGCTAGGAAGTAAATGTGTTAAAAGGGGAACAACAGCATTATATTGTATTGTTTTTAATTATTGTTGTTATTTCTCAACGACTAAGTGTAGGTATCTGTAAGGTGGAAGCAATACGGGGGACGCTCCACCACTACTTAAACCCACCCAGACCCTTCATGTAAGCAGACATAAATGGTTTAGGGTCACGGGGAAGTGATCTTTCTGTCTGTCACCTATGGCTGCAAATTTCCACTAACTTTTACCAAATTCCAAGAACTCCAGAATTCCTCTTGGAATATTCTTAGAATCAGGAGGGAATAAACAGGAAATCTGGGAATCCTCAAACCCGGATTTCTGGAAAACTTGGGTTGGTCTGAATCCCTGGGGGAAGGTCCTTTGCTGTTGTTCTGGGATTGATTTGCATTTTTTGCACCAAAGTATGTTCAGAACGCGTCTCCTTCCTGAGTGGTATGACTGCTGCGTGGTCCTATGGTGTTTATGCTTGCGTACTATTGTTTGTACAGATGAACGTGGTACCTTCAGGCATTTGGAAATTGCTCCCAAGGATGAACCAGACTTGTGGAGGTCTCCAATGTTTTTGTGAGGTCTTGGCTGATTTCTTTTGATTTTCCCATGATGTCAAGCAAAGAGGCACTGAGTTTGAAGGTAGGCCTTGAAATACATCCACAGGTGCACCTCCAATTGACCTGCAATCAGAAGCTTCTAAAGCCAATTTTCCAAGCTGTTTAACCTCTCTAGGATATGTGGGACGCTAGCATCGAGTGAGATTGCAGAGCGCCAAATTGAAATACAGAAATACTATACAAATTCAGATTTTTTTTATTTTTTTTTACATAGGTTTAAAGATTAACTTCTTGTGAATCCAACCACGGTGTCAGATTTAAAAAATGCTTGACGGCGAAAACATACCTTACGATTATTTGAGAACATCACCCAGCAGACAAATCATTACAAACAGTAACCAGCCAAGTAGAAGAGTTACACAAGATAAAATTAATCACTTACCTGTGATGATCTTCATATGGTTGCACTCAGAAGACATTCATTTATTCAATAAATGTTCCTTTTGTTCGATAAAGTCTCTTTATATCCAAAAACCTCCGCTTTGTTTGCGTGTTTTCTTCAGTAATCCACAGGCTCAAACGCTCAGTCACAACAGGCAGACACAAAAACCAAATAGTATCCGTAAAGTTCGTAGAAACATTTTAAACGATGTTTATAATCAATCCTCAGGTTGTTTCTGTCTAAATAATCGATAATATTTCAAACGGACAATAACGTCATCAATATAAAAGGTAAACAAGAAAGGCACTCTCTCGGTCGTGCGCATGAAAAAGCTCTGTGACGTGGCAAGGACCACTCATTCAGATTGCTCTTACTCCCTCATTTTTCAGAATACAAGCCTGAAACCATTTCTAAAGACTGTTGACATCTAGTGTAAGGTATAGGAACCGCAAGTTGAGTCCTAAGTCAATGGCTACTGTAATGGCATTGAATAAATCCTACTTCCTGAAGGGATTTTTCTCAGGTTTTTGCCTGCCAAATCAGTTCTGCTATACTCACAGACACTAGTTTAACAGTTTTAGAAACTTTAGACGGTTTTCTATCCAAATCTACCAAGTATATGCATATCCTATCTTCTGGGCCTGAGTAGAAGGCAGTTTAATTTGGGAAGGCTTTTCATCCAAAATTCCAAATTCTGCCCCCAACCCTAGAGAAGTTAAAGGCACAGTCAACAGTGTATGTAAACGTCTGACCCACTGGAATTGTGATACAGTGAATTATAAGTGAAATAATCTGTCTGTAAACAATTGTTGGAAAAATTCCTTGTCTCATGGACAACATAACCGACTTGCCAAAACTATAGTTTGTTAATAAGATATTTGTCGAGTGGTTGAAAAACGAGTTTTAAAACCTCTTGAAACTAGCAATCCCGGATCCGGGAGCGTAATCATAGCCTCAAATGAATTAGCATAACGCAGCGGACATAAATACCCCTAGAAACTTTCCCTATTCATGAAAATCGCAAATGAAATTAATTAAATATATTCAAACACAAGCTTAGCCTTTTGTTAACAACACTATCATCTCAGATTTTCAAAATATGCGTTACAGCCAACGCTAGACAAGCATTTGTGTAAGTTTATCATGGCATAATGCTATGCTAGGCTCTGCTGGCAGCAGGCAACATTTTCACGAAAATAAGAAAAGCAACCAAATTAAATCATTTACCTTTGAAGAACTTCAGATGCTTTCACTCAGGAGACTCCCAGTTAGATAGCAAATGTTCCTTTTTTCCCAAAATATTATTTTTGTAGGCGAAATAGTTCCCGTTTGTTCATCATGCTTGGCTGAGAAATCGACCGGAAAATGCTACCACTACAACGCCGAACCTTTTTCAAAATTTGCTCCATAATATCGACAGAAACAAGGCAAACGTTGTTTAGGATCCATCCTCAAGGTGTTTTTAACATATATATTTGATAATATATCCGTCGAGGCAATTGGTTTCATAAGAAGCGATTGGAAAAATGGCTACCTCAGTATTTTACGCAAGATTTTCTGCGGGAGACACCATGTGACCACTTGCTATATATGGTCCCTTACGGCTATTCTTCAATGGAAATGCGTAAAAAGACGTCACAATGCTGTAGACACCTCGGGGAATACGTGGAAAACGTAAGCTCATTCGTAGTTCATTCACAGCCATATAAGGAATCATTGGCATGAGGCGGTTTCAAAAAATGCTGCACTTCCTGGTTGGATTTTTATCTGGGTTTCGCCTGTAACATCAGTTCTGTTGCACTCACAGACAATATCTTTGCAGTTTTTGGAAACGTCAGAGTGTTTTCTATCCAAAGCTGTCAACGATATGCATAGTCGAGCATCTTTTCGTAACAAAATATCTTGTTTAAAAAGGGAACGTTTTTCATCCAACATTTTTAAAAGTGCCCCCTAATGCTTAACTGGTTTTAATGACTCCAACCTAAGTGTATGTAAACTTCCGACTTCAACTGTATTATTCGTAGCTATATATTTATCACCACTAACCGATGCTGGCACTAAGACCGAACTCAACGAGCTGTATAAGGCCATGAGCAAACAAGAAAATGCTCATCCAGAAGTGGCACTCCTAGTGGCCAGGGACTTTAATGCAGGCAAATTTGAATTTAACTTCTATCAGCATGTCACATGTGCAACCAGAGGAGGAAAAAAACGCTATAGCACCTTTACTCCACACACAGAGACGCATACAAAGCTCTCCCTCGTTCTCCATTTGGCAAATCTGACCATAATTCTATCCTCCTGATTCCTACTTACAAGCAAAAACTAAATCAGGAAGTACCAGTGACTCGCTCAATACGGAAGTGGTCAGATGACACGGATGCTACACTACCGGACTGTTTTCGTAGCACAGACTGGAATATGTTCCGGGATTCATCCAATGGCATTGAGGAGTATACCACCTCAGTCACCGGCTCCATCAATAAGTGTATCGACGACCTCCTCCCCACAGTGACCGTATGTACATATCCCAACCAGAAGCCATCGATTACAAGCAACATCCGCACCGAACTAAAGGCTAGAGCTACCGTTTTCAGAGAGCGGGACACTGATCTGGGCACTTATAAGAAATCCCTCTATGCCCTCACATGAATGATCAAACAGGCAAAGTCTCAATACAGGATTAAGATTGAATCCTACTACACTTGCTCTGACATTCGTTAGATGTGGCAAGGCTTGCCCAGTGACGCGAGCCTACCAGATGAGCTAAATGCCTTTTATGCTCTCTTCAAGGCAAGCAACACTGAAGCATGCATGAGAGCACCAGCTGTTCCGGATGACTGTGTGATAACGCTCTCCATAGCCAATGTGAGCAAGACCTTTAAACAGGTCAACATTCACAAAGCCACAGGGCCAGATGGATTACCAGGACGTGTACTCAATATGTAATAAGCAGAATCTGGTATCAGTAGTTGTGATGTGAGTCTGGTAATAAGTAGAGTCTGGTAGCAGTAGTTGTGATGTGAGTCTGGTAATAAGTAGAATCTGGTATCAGTAGTTGTGATGTGAGTCTGGTAGTAAGCAGAGTCTGGTAGCAGTAGTTGTGATGTGAGTCTGGTAATAAGTAGAGTCTGGTAGCAGTAGTTGTGATGTGAGTCTGGTAATAAGCAGAATCTGGTATCAGTAGTTGTGATGTGAGTCTGGTAATAAGTAGAGTCTGGTAGCAGTAGTTGTGATGTGAGTCTGGTAATAAGCAGAGTCTGGTATCAGTAGTTGTGATGTGAGTCTGGTAATAAGCAGAATCTGGTATCAGTAGTTGTGATGTGAGTCTGGTAATAAGTAGAGTCTGGTAGCAGTAGTTGTGATGTGAGTCTGGTAATAAGCAGAGTCTGGTATCAGTAGTTGTGATGTGAGTCTGGTAATAAGTAGAGTCTGGTAGCAGTAGTTGTGATGTGAGTCTGGTAATAAGCAGAGTCTGGTATCAGTAGTTGTGATGTGAGTCTGGTAATAAGTAGAGTCTGGTAGCAGTAGTTGTGATGTGAGTCTGGTAATAAGTAGAGTCTGGTAGCAGTAGTTGTGATGTGAGTCTGGTAATAAGTAGAGTCTGGTAGCAGTATTTGTGATGTGAGTCTGGTAATAAGCAGAGTCTGGTATCAGTAGTTGTGATGTGAGTCTGGTAATAAGTAGAGTCTGGTAGCAGTAGTTGTGATGTGAGTCTGGTAATAAGTAGAGTCTGGTAGCAGTAGTTGTGATGTGAGTCTGGTAATAAGTAGAGTCTGGTAGCAGTAGTTGTGATGGGAGTCTGGTAATATGTAGAGTCTGGTAGCAGTAGTTGTGATGTGAGTCTGGTAATAAGCAGAGTCTGGTATCAGTAGTTGTGATGTGAGTCTGGTAATAAGCAGAATCTGGTATCAGTAGTTGTGATGTGAGTCTGGTAATAAGTAGAGTCTGGTAGCAGTAGTTGTGATGTGAGTCTGGTAATAAGCAGAGTCTGGTATCAGTAGTTGTGATGTGAGTCTGGTAATAAGTAGAGTCTGGTAGCAGTAGTTGTGATGTGAGTCTGGTAATAAGCAGAGTCTGGTATCAGTAGTTGTGATGTGAGTCTGGTAATAAGTAGAGTCTGGTAGCAGTAGTTGTGATGTGAGTCTGGTAATAAGTAGAGTCTGGTAGCAGTAGTTGTGATGTGAGTCTGGTAATAAGTAGAGTCTGGTATCAGTAGTTGTGATGTGCGTGTAGCATGAATGTATATGTCTGTGGGTGTGTGTGTGGGTGGGTGAGGATGTATGTATGTGTTTGTGAGGATGTGTGTGTGTGTGTGGGGGGGGGGTGAGGATGTATATGCGTGTGTGGGTGGGTGTGTGTGTTTGAGGATGTATATGTGTGTGTGTCTGTGGGGATGTATGTGTGTGTGGACGTGTGTGTGTGAGGGTGTGTGTGTGTGTGTGAGTGGTCAGTCTAGTTCAAGTGTTCAGCAGTCTGATGGCTTGTAGATAGAAACTGTCTGTTGGTATCAGACATCATGCTCTGATACCGTCTGCCCGACGGTAAGGGAATGAACAGCTCATGGCAGGAAGTGACCTCATGTTGGGGTGTTTGGGGTCCTTGATGATGCTACGGGACTTCTTCAGGCACCGCTTCAAATAGATGTCCTGGATGGGTCGGTGCACAATCCCAGAGATGTACTGGGCCGTCTTCACCACCCGCTGGAGGGCCTTGCGGTCTTCGACGGAGCAATTACCGTACCAGGCCGTGATGCAACCGGTCAGGACGCTCTCGATGGTGCAGCGGTAGTATTTGGAGAGGACCGTGGGAGGCATACCGTATTTCTCAGTAGTGAGTGTTGCTACCAAGGACAGACTATGTTTTCTTGCTTCAGCACTCCGCAGTTCCGTTCTGTGAGCTTGTGTGGCTCCACACCTGTGATTGATCAGTTTGAAGAAAGGAGTTCAACAACAGGTGGGGAAAACATGGTTGTTGTGGATGTTGTTTCAAAGCCAAACACAACGAAATGGACAGCTGCTTTCTAAGATCTTAAGCATATTAGAGTGTATGTATAGGCCTTCACCCTGAGAGTCTGTCTGTCTGTCTGTCTGTCTGTAGAGCATCTTCCATGCGTCTACCTGTGTCTCATTCCCACATCAACATGAACTGTGAGCAGGACTTTGAAGTGGGGGGCATGAACGTCACCCTCACACTACGGCTCCTCATGCACGGAAAGGTAGGTCTCACATTGGGCTGTTGCGGTGACCGTATTACTGCCACACCAGCAGTCATGAGACACGACCGCAGTGAAATGCTACTTGACCGTTGAGTCATGGTAATCTCCATTTATGCACTCTGGACAACTCACTAACGATCATCGGGTCGCTAATGGCCTGGTACTCAGGGCTCTATTGTCCCTGATAACCTCTCTGACATCAATGCAAATGAGATGGAAAATCACATCAAAACACTTATCATCATAACAGTATCAGTGCTTTTAAAACTCACCTCACTGTGATCGATACATGTGAAGCAAGAGGTTCAATAACAGGTTGAAACTGAGTGGGGAAAAACGTGGTTGTTGTGGATGTTGTTTTCAAAGCCAAACACAAAGAAATGGACAGCTGCTTTCTAAGGTGATGATTCATTCAAAACACTCATATGCATATTCGAGATTATGCCTATATATATATATATAAACCCCTCCTGAATTAAAAACCCAAAATATTGTGCTGTTATATACAATACATAGTCTACCTCATATTACACAGAATATAAAACAAAAAAAGACAGATTTAAAAACCTTTGGTAGGTAATTGGCCTAAACTTATTCAGAGTTGGTCTACGATTATAGTGAATTTTGTATTTTGAATAGCCTCGTAATAGGTCATATTTTATATTTTCATAATTAATAGGCTGACACATTACAGAATATCTGACCACCGTGCGTTTCCACCTCATCCCCTCTCTCCTTCATTCCTTTATTGAGCACGTAGAGGGGCTGTCAACAGTTTCATGAAATAGGTTTCCTTGTGAAAACATGTGACTTTCGATGTTCCCGAAACAAATTTCACTTGGTTTCCCAAATGAAGCACTGGGTAGCTGCAGAAACAGTGTTAGAGAGCCCACGGCATATAGAGCACTGGGTAGCTGCAGAAACAGTGTTAGAGAGCCCACGGCATATAGAGCACTGGGTAGCTGCAGAAACAGTGTTAGAGAGCCCACGGCATATAGAGCACTGGGTAGCTGCAGAAACAGTGTTAGAGAGCCCACGGCATATAGAGCACTGGGTAGCTGCAGAAACAGTGTTAGAGAGCCCACGGCATATAGAGCACTGGGTAGCTGCAGAAACAGTGTTAGAGAGCCCACGGCATATAGAGTCTGGGTAGCTGCAGAAACAGTGTTAGAGAGCCCACGGCATATAGAGCACTGGGTAGCTGCAGAAACAGTGTTAGAGAGCCCACGGCATATAGAGCACTGGGTAGCTGCAGAAACAGTGTTAGAGAGCCCACGGCATATAGAGCACTGGGTAGCTGCAGAAACAGTGTTAGAGAGCCCACGGCATATAGAGCACTGGGTAGCTGCAGAAACAGTGTTAGAGAGCCCACGGCATATAGAGCACTGGGTAGCTGCAGAAACAGTGTTAGAGAGCCCACGGCATATAGAGCACTGGGTAGCTGCAGAAACAGTGTTAGAGAGCCCACGGCATATAGAGCACTGGGTAGCTGCAGAAACAGTGTTAGAGAGCCCACGGCATATAGAGTCTGGGTAGCTGCAGAAACAGTGTTAGAGAGCCCACGGCATATAGAGTCTGGGTATCTGCAGAAACAGTGTTAGAGAGCCCACGGCATATAGAGCACTGGGTAGCTGCAGAAACAGTGTTAGAGAGCCCACGGCATATAGAGCACTGGGTAGCTGCAGAAACAGTGTTAGAGAGCCCACGGCATATAGAGCACTGGGTAGCTGCAGAAACAGTGTTAGAGAGCCCACGGCATATAGAGTCTGGGTAGCTGCAGAAACAGTGTTAGAGAGCCCACGGCATATAGAGCACTGGGTAGAATATCACCTGTTGCACTGCAAAATAACCAGAGTAGCCTACCTGATAAGTGGTCTCCATTAACCAGAGTAGCCTACCTGACAGAGTAGCCTACCTGACAGAGTAGCCTACCTGACAGAGTAGCCTACCTGATAAGTGGTCTCCATTAACCAGAGTAGCCTACCTGACAGAGTAGCCTACCTGATAAGTGGTCTCCATTAACCAGAGTAGCCTACCTGACAGAGTAGCCTACCTGATAAGTGGTCTCCATTAACCAGAGTAGCCTACCTGACAGAGTAGCCTACCTGATAAGTGGTCTCCATTAACCAGAGTAGCCTACCTGATAAGTGGTCTCCATTAACCAGAGTAGCCTACCTGATAAGTGGTCTTCATTAACCAGAGTAGCCTACCTGATAAGTGGTACCATTAACCAGAGTAGCCTACCTGATAAGTGGTACCATTAACCAGAGTAGCCTACCTGATAAGTGGTCTCCATTAACCAGAGTAGCCTACCTGATAAGTGGCCTCCATTAACCAGAGTAGCCTACCTGATAAGTGGTCTTCATTAACCAGAGTAGCCTACCTGAAAAGTGGTCTTCATTAACCAGAGTAGCCTACCTGATAAGTGGTCTCCATTAACCAGAGTAGCCTACCTGATAAGTGGTCTTCAGAGTAGCCTACCTGATAAGTGGTCTCCATTAACCAGAGTAGCCTACCTGATAAGTGGTCTTCATTAACCAGAGTAGCCTACCTGATAAGTGGTCTTCATTAACCAGAGTAGCCTACCTGATAAGTGGTCTCCATTAACCAGAGTAGCCTACCTGACAAGTGGTCTCCATTAACCAGAGTAGCCTACCTGACAGAGTAGCCTACCTGATAAGTGGTCTCCATTAACCAGAGTAGCCTACCTGACAGAGTAGCCTACCTGATAAGTGGTCTCCATTAACCAGAGTAGCCTACCTGATAAGTGGTCTTCATTAACCAGAGTAGCCTACCTGACAAAGTGGTCTCCATTAACCAGAGTAGCCTACCTGACAGAGTAGCCTACCTGATAAGTGGTCTCCATTAACCAGAGTAGCCTACCTGATAAGTGGTCTTCATTAACCAGAAGATGGTCTTCATTAACCAGAGTAGCCTACCTGATAAGTGGTCTTCATTAACCAGAGTAGCCTACCTGACAAGTGGTCTCCATTAACCAGAGTAGCCTACCTGACAGAGTAGCCTACCTGATAAGTGGTCTCCATTAACCAGAGTAGCCTACCTGATAAGTGGTCTTCATTAACCAGAGTAGCCTACCTGATAAGTGGTCTTCATTAACCAGAGTAGCCTACCTGATAAGTGGTACCATTAACCAGAGTATCCTACCTGATAAGTGGTACCATTAACCAGAGTAGCCTACCTGATAAGTGGTCTCCATTAACCAGAGTAGCCTACCTGATAAGTGGCCTCCATTAACCAGAGTAGCCTACCTGATAAGTGGTCTTCATTAACCAGAGTAGCCTACCTGATAAATGGTCTTCATTAACCAGAGTAGCCTACCTGACAAGTGGTCTCCATTAACCAGAGTAGCCTACCTGACAGAGTAGCCTACCTGATAAGTGGTCTCCATTAACCAGAGTAGCCTACCTGATAAGTGGTCTTCATTAACCAGAGTAGCCTACCTGATAAGTGGTCTTCATTAACCAGAGTAGCCTACCTGATAAGTGGTCTTCATTAACCAGAGTAGCCTACCTGACAAGTGGTCTCCATTAACCAGAGTAGCCTACCTGACAGAGTAGCCTACCTGATAAGTGGTCTCCATTAACCAGAGTAGCCTACCTGATAAGTGGTCTCCATTAACCAGAGTAGCCTACCTGATAAGTGGTCTTCATTAACCAGAGTAGCCTACCTGAAAAGTGGTCTTCATTAACCAGAGTAGCCTACCTGACAAGTGGTCTCCATTAACCAGAGTAGCCTACCTGACAGAGTAGCCTACCTGATAAGTGGTCTCCATTAACCAGAGTAGCCTACCTGATAAGTGGTCTTCATTAACCAGAGTAGCCTACCTGATAAGTGGTCTTCATTAACCAGAGTAGCCTACCTGATAAGTGGTCTTCATTAACCAGAGTAGCCTACCTGACAAGTGGTCTCCATTAACCAGAGTAGCCTACCTGACAGAGTAGCCTACCTGATAAGTGGTCTCCATTAACCAGAGTAGCCTACCTGATAAGTGGTCTTCATTAACCAGAGTAGCCTACCTGATAAGTGGTACCATTAACCAGAGTAGCCTACCTGATAAGTGGTACCATTAACCAGAGTATCCTACCTGATAAGTGGTACCATTAACCAGAGTAGCCTACCTGATAAGTGGTCTCCATTAACCAGAGTAGCCTACCTGATAAGTGGCCTCCATTAACCAGAGTAGCCTACCTGATAAGTGGTCTTCATTAACCAGAGTAGCCTACCTGATAAGTGGTCTTCATTAACCAGAGTAGCCTACCTGACAAGTGGTCTCCATTAACCAGAGTAGCCTACCTGACAGAGTAGCCTACCTGATAAGTGGTCTCCATTAACCAGAGTAGCCTACCTGATAAGTGGTCTTCATTAACCAGAGTAGCCTACCTGATAAGTGGTCTTCATTAACCAGAGTAGCCTACCTGATAAGTGGTCTTCATTAACCAGAGTAGCCTACCTGACAAGTGGTCTCCATTAACCAGAGTAGCCTACCTGACAGAGTAGCCTACCTGATAAGTGGTCTCCATTAACCAGAGTAGCCTACAGAGTAGCCTACCTGATAAGTGGTCTCCATTAACCAGAGTAGCCTACCTGACAGAGTAGCCTACCTGATAAGTGGTCTCCATTAACCAGAGTAGCCTACCTGACAGAGTAGCCTACCTGATAAGTGGTCTCCATTAACCAGAGTAGCCTACCTGACAGAGTAGCCTACCTGATAAGTGGTCTCCATTAACCAGAGTAGCCTACCTGATAAGTGGTCTCCATTAACCAGAGTAGCCTACCTGATAAGTGGTCTTCATTAACCAGAGTAGCCTACCTGATAAGTGGTACCATTAACCAGAGTAGCCTACCTGATAAGTGGTACCATTAACCAGAGTAGCCTACCTGATAAGTGGTCTCCATTAACCAGAGTAGCCTACCTGATAAGTGGCCTCCATTAACCAGAGTAGCCTACCTGATAAGTGGTCTTCATTAACCAGAGTAGCCTACCTGATAAGTGGTCTTCATTAACCAGAGTAGCCTACCTGACAAGTGGTCTCCATTAACCAGAGTAGCCTACCTGACAGAGTAGCCTACCTGATAAGTGGTCTCCATTAACCAGAGTAGCCTACCTGATAAGTGGTCTTCATTAACCAGAGTAGCCTACCTGATAAGTGGTCTTCATTAACCAGAGTAGCCTACCTGATAAGTGGTCTTCATTAACCAGAGTAGCCTACCTGACAAGTGGTCTCCATTAACCAGAGTAGCCTACCTGACAGAGTAGCCTACCTGATAAGTGGTCTCCATTAACCAGAGTAGCCTACCTGATAAGTGGTCTTCATTAACCAGAGTAGCCTACCTGACAAGTGGTCTCCATTAACCAGAGTAGCCTACCTGATAAGTGGTCTTCATTAACCAGAGTAGCCTACCTGACAAGTGGTCTCCATTAACCAGAGTAGCCTACCTGACAGAGTAGCCTACCTGATAAGTGGTCTCCATTAACCAGAGTAGCCTACCTGACAGAGTAGCCTACCTGATAAGTGGTCTCCATTAACCAGAGTAGCCTACCTGACAGAGTAGCCTACCTGATAAGTGGTCTCCATTAACCAGAGTAGCCTACCTGACAGAGTAGCCTACCTGATAAGTGGTCTCCATTAACCAGAGTAGCCTACCTGACAGAGTAGCCTACCTGATAAGTGGTCTCCATTAACCAGAGTAGCCTACCTGATAAGTGGTCTCCATTAACCAGAGTAGCCTACCTGATAAGTGGTCTTCATTAACCAGAGTAGCCTACCTGATAAGTGGTACCATTAACCAGAGTAGCCTACCTGATAAGTGGTACCATTAACCAGAGTAGCCTACCTGATAAGTGGTCTCCATTAACCAGAGTAGCCTACCTGATAAGTGGCCTCCATTAACCAGAGTAGCCTACCTGATAAGTGGTCTTCATTAACCAGAGTAGCCTACCTGATAAGTGGTCTTCATTAACCAGAGTAGCCTACCTGACAAGTGGTCTCCATTAACCAGAGTAGCCTACCTGACAGAGTAGCCTACCTGATAAGTGGTCTCCATTAACCAGAGTAGCCTACCTGATAAGTGGTCTTCATTAACCAGAGTAGCCTACCTGATAAGTGGTCTTCATTAACCAGAGTAGCCTACCTGATAAGTGGTCTCCATTAACCAGAGTAGCCTACCTGACAGAGTAGCCTACCTGATAAGTGGTCTCCATTAACCAGAGTAGCCTACCTGATAAGTGGTCTTCATTAACCAGAGTAGCCTACCTGATAAGTGGTCTTCATTAACCAGAGTAGCCTACCTGACAAGTGGTCTCCATTAACCAGAGTAGCCTACCTGACAGAGTAGCCTACCTGATAAGTGGTCTCCATTAACCAGAGTAGCCTACCTGATAAGTGGTCTTCATTAACCAGAGTAGCCTACCTGATAAGTGGTCTTCATTAACCAGAGTAGCCTACCTGACAAGTGGTCTCCATTAACCAGAGTAGCCTACCTGACAGAGTAGCCTACCTGATAAGTGGTCTCCATTAACCAGAGTAGCCTACCTGATAAGTGGTCTTCATTAACCAGAGTAGCCTACCTGATAAGTGGTACCATTAACCAGAGTAGCCTACCTGATAAGTGGTCTCCATTAACCAGAGTAGCCTACCTGATAAGTGGTCTCCATTAACCAGAGTAGCCTACCTGACAGAGTAGCCTACCTGACAGAGTAGCCTACCTGACAGAGTAGCCTACCTGATAAGTGGTCTCCATTAACCAGAGTAGTCTACCTGACAGAGTAGCCTACCTGATAAGTGGTCTCCATTAACCAGAGTAGCCTACCTGACAGAGTAGCCTACCTGATAAGTGGTCTCCATTAACCAGAGTAGCCTACCTGACAGAGTAGCCTACCTGATAAGTGGTCTCCATTAACCAGATATAGCCTACCTGACAGAGTAGCCTACCTGATAAGTGGTCTCCATTAACCAGAGTAGCCTACCTGATAAGTGGTCTCCATTATCCAGAGTAGCCTACCTGATAAGTGGTCTTCATTAAAGAGAGTAGTCTACCTGATAAGTGGTACCATTAACCAGAGTAGCCTACCTGATAAGTGGTACCATTAACCAGAGTAGCCTACCTGATAAGTGGCTCCATTAACCAGAGTAGCCTACCTGATAAGTGGTCTTCATTAACCAGAGTAGCCTACCTGATAAGTGGTCTTCATTAACCAGAGTAGCCTACCTGATAAGTGGTCTCCATTAACCAGAGTAGCCTGACAAGTGGTCTGACAGAGTAGCCTACCTGATAAGTGGTCTCCATTAACCAGAGTAGCCTACCTGATAAGTGGTCTTCATTAACCAGAGTAGCCTACCTGACAAGTGGTCTCCATTAACCAGAGTAGCCTACCTGACAGAGTAGCCTACCTGATAAGTGGTCTCCATTAACCAGAGTAGCCTACCTGATAAGTGGTCTTCATTAACCAGAGTAGCCTACCTGATAAGTGGTACCATTAACCAGAGTAGCCTACCTGATAAGTGGTCTCCATTAACCAGAGTAGCCTACCTGATAAGTGGTCTTCATTAACCAGAGTAGCCTACCTGATAAGTGGTACCATTAACCAGAGTAGCCTACCTGATAAGTGGTCTCCATTAACCAGAGTAGCCTACCTGATAAGTGGTCTCCATTAACCAGAGTAGCCTACCTGATAAGTGGTCTCCATTAACCAGAGTAGCCTACCTGATAAGTGGTACCATTAACCAGAGTAGCCTACCTGATAAGTGGTCTCCATTAACCAGAGTAGCCTACCTGATAAGTGGTACCATTAACCAGAGTAGCCTACCTGATAAGTGGTCTCCATTAACCAGAGTAGCCTACCTGATAAGTGGTCTTCATTAACCAGAGTAGCCTACCTGATAAGTGGTACCATTAACCAGAGTAGCCTACCTGATAAGTGGTCTCCATTAACCAGAGTAGCCTACCTGATAAGTGGTCTTCATTAACCAGAGTAGCCTACCTGATAAGTGGTCTCCATTAACCAGAGTAGCCTACCTGATGAGTGGTCTCCATTAACCAGAGTAGCCTACCTGACAGAGTAGCCTACCTGACAGAGTAGCCTACCTGATAAGTGGTCTTCATTAACCAGAGTAGCCTACCTGATAAGTGGTCTCCATTAACCAGAGTAGCCTACCTGATAAGTGGTCTCCATTAACCAGATATAGCCTACCTGATAAGTGGTCTCCATTAACCAGAGTAGCCTACCTGACAAGTGGCCTCCATTAACCAGAGTAGCCTACCTGATAAGTAGTCTCCATTAACCAGAGTAGCCTACCTGACAAGTGGCCTCCATTAACCAGAGTAGCCTACCTGATAAGTGGTCTCCATAACCAGAGTAGCCTACCTGACAAGTGGCCTCCATTCGTTATTCAGAGCATAAGAATGACATGTCTTTACCCTCTGCCCTTATTCCTGACTATTTAATATTCTTATTCTGAACAAATGTTACATATTAGTAAAGACTATATTAAATGGAGAATAGATTGATGGGTGAACATATGATCACCTGATGAGAGAGCAGCGTGTGCAGCCTGATGCAAGCTTTTTTTTGCGTCTTTCTCAAATCAATAGTCTATAGTCGCATCATGCAGCCCAAATATCTTTTGATTTCTAAGGCATTCTAAGGTTGGTATAATTTAAAACTAAAGTTGCCAATAAGACCTGTTTCAAATGTTCACTTTTATGTTCAACATTGCACATATGAAGTGGCTCTCTCTCCGGAATGAGAAAAATATCCTTTCTATTAAATTCAGCTCAGTTCAATTATATTTTTCTTCCTATAAAATCATATATAGTAAAATAATGGCACGGGACTTATAAGGACATCTTGTCTGCTAAATGAACAAGCCTACAGCCTTTGGCATGGAGCACAGTCAGATAACACAGTAGGCTGGCTCATATTCTGTTCCTCTGAAAGACATTTTCTTCATTTCATGTTTCTTTAGACCTGCCTATAATAAATAATGGATTTATTGTGATGGTGTATATTCAATTGATTTATTTGACTTTTTAAAACGTAAATGTTCCAAAGGCAGCATTAACGGTTTGTATGCGTGGAGGCCTGGAGATGCTCAATGTGTTTATGTTAATTACCGGTTGGTTACCGTGACACTGTTTATGTTAATTAACGGTTGGTTACCGTGCGGTTGGTTACCGTGACACTGTTTATGTTAATTAACGGTTGGTTACCGTGACACTGTTTATGTTAATTAATGGTTAGTTACCGTGGCACTGTTTATGTTAATTAACGGTTGGTTACCGTGGCACTGTTTATGTTAATTAACGGTTGGTTACCGTGGCACTGTTTATGTTAATTAACGGTTGGTTACCGTGGCACTGTTTATGTTAATTAACGGTTGGTTACCGTGACACTGTTTATGTTAATTAACGGTTGGTTACCGTGACACTGTTTATGTTAATTAACGGTTGGTTACCGTGACACTGTTTATGTTAATTAATGGTTAGTTACCGTGGCACTGTTTATGTTAATTAACGGTTGGTTACCGTGACACTGTTTATGTTAATTAACGGTTGGTTACCGTGACACTGTTTATGTTAATTAACGGTTGGTTACCGTGACACTGTTTATGTTAATTAACGGTTGGTTACCGTGACACTGTTTATGTTAATTAATGGTTAGTTACCGTGCCACTGTTTATGTTAATTAACTGTTGGTTACCGTGACACTGTTTATGTTAATTAACGGTCGGTTACCATGACACTGTTTATGTCAATTAACGGTTAGTTACCGTGACACTGACAGGCTTTTGCATGACAATAACCGGCTGACAATTTTATGACCGCCACAGCCCTAGGCAGGGGAGAGGAGAGGAGAGGAGGGAAGGGGAGAGGAGAAGAGAGGAGGGAAGGGGAGAGGAGAAGAGAAGAGAAGAGAAGAGAGGAGAGGAGAGGGGGGCAAGGGAGAGAGGAGGGAAGGGGAGAGGTGAAAGAGGAGGGAAGGGGAGAGGAGAAGAGAAGAGAGGAGAGGGGGGCAGGGGAGAGAGGAGGGAAGGGGAGAGGAGAGGAGAGGAGGGAAGGGAAGGGGAGAGGAGAGGAGAGGAGAGGAGAAGAGAGGAGAGGAGGGGGCAGGGGAGAGAGGAGGGAAGGGGAGAGGCGAAGAGAGGAGGGAAGGGGAGAGGAGAAGAGAAGAGAGGAGAGGGGGCAGGGGAGAGAGGGAAGGAGAGAGGCGAAAGAGGAGGGAAGGGGAGAGCAGAAGAGAGGAGAGGAGGGGGGCAGGGGAGAGAGGAGGGAAGGGGAGAGGAGAAGAGAAGAGAAAGAGAGGGGGCAGGGGAGAGTAGAAGAGAGGAGGGAAGGGGAGAGGAGAGGGGGCAGGGGAGAGAGGGAGGGAAGGGGAGAGGAGAAAGAGGAGGGAAGGGAGAGAGGAGAAGAGAGGAGAGGGGGGCAGGGGAGAGGGAGGGAAGGGGAGAGGAGAAGAGAAGAGAGGAGGAAAGGGGAGAGGAGAGGAGAGGATGGAAGGGGAGAGGAGAAGAGAGGAGTGGGGCAGGGGAGAGAGGAGGGAAGGGGAGAGGAGAAGAGAAGAGAAGAGAGGAGAGGGGGCAGGGGAGAGAGGGAAGGGGAGAGGAGAAGAGAAGAGAGGAGAGGGGGCAGGGGAGAGAGGGAAGGGGAGAGGCGAAAGAGGAGAGAAGGGGAGAAGAGAGGAGAGGAGAGGGGGCAGGGGAGAGAGGGAGGGACGGGGAGAGGAGAAGAGAAGAGAAGAGAGGGGGCAGGGGAGAGAGGAGGGAAGGGGAGAGGAGAAGAGAGGAGGGAAGGGGAGAGGAGAGGAGAGGGGGGCAGGGGAGAGAGGAGGGAAGGGAAGGGGAGAGGAGAAAGAGGAGGGAAGGGGAGAGGAGAAGAGAGGAGAGGGGGCAGGGGAGAGAGGAGGGAAGGGGAGAGGAGAAGAGAAGAGAGGAGGGAAGGAGAGAGGAGAGGAGAAGAGAGGAGGGAAGGGGAGAGGAGAAGAGAGTAGAGGGGGCATGGGTGAGGAGAGGGGGAAGGGGAGAGGAGAGTAGAGGGGGGCAGAGATGAGGACAGGAGGGAAGAGGAGAGGAGAGCGGAGAGGTACGGAGAGGTTAAGATCGCTATACAAGTCATTCATCTACACCTGACAATCAAATCTTTCTGCTTTGTGTTTTGATAGTCTCATAATATCATTAGCATTCAGGGTGGAGTGAGTGACTGAGTGGGTTTCATCTGTATGAGCTACTTGGCGTCGCTCTCAATGTAGGAAATGAGTTCAGGTTGACATGCTGCGTGAACGGGCATGCACACACACATACACTCAGCAACCATCGACTGGTTCACCAGAGCCTTTTCATCCTAGGATGAATGAAAGCAATTATTCAGAGCCTTTTGAGGAGTGATGGAGGGAATTGTGTTGTAGAAATGCCTGGGTACTGTTGTAGACACGAGAAAAACTGACTTGAGCAGTCATGAAATTGTGACTGTGTGTGTGTGTGTGGTTTTACCATCATTGTGTGGACCAGAAGTCCTCACAAGGATAGTAAAACAAGGACAAAGACATTTCGCAGGTCCACACGACTTAAGGGTTAGGGAAAATAGGATTTTGAATGGGAATCAATTGTTTGTTCCCGATAAGGATACTAAAACAAGTGTGTGTATGTGTGTAACTCCATACTGCCGCAGAGCTAATTCTCACAGATAGTCCACAGCAATAGAATGGAAGGTGAAGAAACATAATTGACCAAGTTGGTAATATACACATTCTGGGGCTCAGTGGACTCTATTTTAGGGGACGGTGTAAGGCTATTGGGCTGTTGAATGCTTATACAGGGAAGGGATACCTGTGTAAGTGTCACGACTTCCTCCGAAGTCGGTCCCTCTCTTTGTTCTGGCGACGTTCGGCGGTCAACGTCACAGGTCTTCTATCCACCTTTCATTTTCCATTTGTTTTGTCTTGTCTTCCCACACACCTGGTTTCAATTCCATCAACTACATGTTGTTCCATCAACCTCTGTTCCCCCCATGTCCTTGTCCGGTATTGTTTATTTGTAAGTGCTTGTGCACGTTATGTCTGGTGTTCGTTGGGTTTTGAACCCATTTATTGATTGTTCTAGTTTCCGGTGGGTTTTTATTATTAAAATGCCCCGTTGGAAACACAGTTTTTGCTTTCCTGAGTCTGACTTCTCTGCCGCCAGTACGCACCCCTTACAGAATACCGGACCGAGTCAGCAGGAGCAGGTACCCCGGGTATAGGGGTGGAGGAGCGCGTCCTGGAGCACACAGCAATGCTCCACCATCTCGGCACCGTCATGGACCGTGTTGTCCAGACAATGGACCGATGGGAGAGACAGGGAGTTCTCCCAGCGCCTCTACCAGCACAACCGGGGTCTCCACTACTCGCCCCTCTTTCTCCTGGTCCCAGTGGGATTCGTCTCTCCCTTCCCCAGGAATACGATGGGACGGCTGCAAACTGCCAGGGGTGCCTCTTGCAGCTGGACTTATACCTGGCAACCGTCCACCCGGCTCCTTCGGGCCGTGAGAGGGTGTCCGCCCTCGTCTCGTGCCTCACCGGGAAAGCCCTGGAGTGGGCCAACGCCGTGTGGAGAGAAGGAGATGCGGCGTTGGACCAGTTTTGCAGTCTTCGACCACCCGACCGAGGAGTTCGCCCTGGAGTTTCGGGAAACTGGCTGCCGGCGCGGGATGTAACGACAGGGCCCTGATCAACCATTATCGCTGCAGTCTGCACAAGGACGTCCGTCGGGAGTTGTCCTGCAGAGACAGCAACCTCACGTTCGACCAGCTGGTGGACCTGTCCATCTGGCTGGATAACCTGCTGGCTGCCCGCAGACAATCGGGGTCTGTTGGTTCCATCCCCCCGCACCCCCTCTCCAATACCATGGAGCTGGGAGGGGCGGTGCGCAGGGAGACCAGGGGGGTTCCAGCTCATGCACCATCTGTGGCCGCAGAGGTCACACTGCCGGTCGGTGCCGGGTTGGTTCCTCTGGGTATCGAGGCAGCAGGCAGGGCGCTCTGGCGTCACCCCAGGTAAGTCGGCACCATTCTCACCCAGAGCCCTCTGTCACACATATGTTTGTGTATGTCACTTTTTCTGAGTTTTCCCCGCATTCCCAGCGTAAGGCGCTCGTCGATTCAGGTGCTGCTGGGAATTTTATAGATAGATCGTTTGCCCATAGTTTAGGGATCCCCATTGTTCCCGTGGATGTGCCTTTCCCCGTTCACGCCTTAGATAGTCCACCATTAGGGTCAGAGGTCACCACTCCTCTGGGTATGGACGCAGGGGGGTCACAAGGAGAGAATTAGTCACTTCCTTACTGACTCTCCTGCGTTTCCTGTGGTGCTAGGCCTACCCTGGTTAGTATGTCATGACCCCACTGTTTCTTGGCCACAGAGGGCTCTCTTACGGTGTGGTCGCGAGAGTGCTCGGGAAGGTGTTTAGGGGTTTCCGTTGGTGCTACTATGAGGGATTGTCCAGAGCAGGTCTCCATCGTGCGCATTCCCCCTTAATATACTGATTTGGCTCTCACCTTCTCCAAAAAGAAGGCGACTCAATTACCACCCCATCAACTAGGCGATTGCACGATAAATCTCCTGGTAGACGCTGCACTTCCCAGGAGTCACGTGTATCCCCTCTCACAGGCGGAGACGGCGACTATGGAAACATATGCCTCCGAATCCCTGCATCAGGGGTACATTCGGCCATCCACTTCACCTGCCTCCTCGAGTTTATTTTTTGTGAAGAAGAAGGAGGGAGGTCTGCGCCCGTGTATTGACTATCAGGGTCTGAACCAGATCACTGTGAGGTATAGTTACCCGCTACCGCTCATAGCCACAGCGATTGAGTCAGTGCATCTGGCGCGCTTCTTCACCAAACTATATCTCAGGAGCGCTTACAACCTGGTGAGTATCCGGGAGGGAGACGAATGGTCGTCATGCCGTACGGGTTGATGAATGCGCCATCAGTCTTCCAAGATTTTCAGGGACCTGCAAGGGCAGGTGTAGTGGTGTATATTGATGACATTCGGATATACTCTGCTACACGCGCCGAGCATGTGTCCCTGGTGCACAGGGTGCTTGATCGCCTGTTGGACCATGACCTGTACACCAAGTCTAAGAAGTGCCTGTTCTTCCAGCAGTCTGTCTCCTTCCTAGGGTACCATATTTCCACCTCAGGGGTGGAGATGGAGAGTGACCGCATTTCAGCCGTGCGTAATTGGCCGACTCCCCCAACCACGGTAAAGGAGGTGCAGCGGTTCTTAGGGTTTGCCAACTACTACCGGAGGTTTATCCGGGGTTTTGGTCAGGTAGCAGCTCCCATTACCTCACTGCTGAAGGGGGGCCCGGTGCGTTTGCCGTGGTCTGCTGAGGCGGACAGGGCTTTTGGTCACCTGAGGGCTCTGTTGACCTTGGCTCCCGTGTTGGCTCATCCGGATCCCTCTTTGGCGTTCATGGTGGAGGTGTATGCATCTGAGGCTGGGATAGGAGCTGTGCTCTCTCAGCGCTTGGGTACGACACCGAAGCTCCACCCCTGTGCCTTCTTCTCGAAGAAGTTCAGCCCGGTGGAGCACAACTACGATGTGGGGGACCGGGAGCTGTTGGCTGTCGTCAAGGCTTTGAATGCATGGAGACATTGGCTTGAGGGGGCTAAACACCCTTTCCTCGTCTGGACTGACCACCGTAATCTGGAGTATATCCGGGCAGCAAGGAGACTGAACCCTCGCCAGACAAGGTGGGCCATGTTTGCACCCATTTTGTGTTTACCCTTTCATACAGACCAGGCTCTCAGAACGTTAAGGCAGACGCATTGTCCCCGCTGTATGACACAGAGGAGCGGCCCATGGATCCCACTCCCATACTCCCCGCCTCGCTCCTGGTGGCGCTGGTAGTGTGGGAGTTGGACGCGGACATTGAACAGGCGTTACGTGTAGAGCTCACTCACGTCCAGTGTCCCGTAGGGCGTCTGTATGTCCCGTCTGTTGTTCGTGACCGGTTGATCTATTGGGCCCACACGTCACTCTCCTCTGGTCATCCTGGGATCGGTCGGACAGTGAGCTGTTTGAGTGGGAGGTACTGGTGGCCTACCTTGGCAAAGGATGTGAGGGTTTATGTTTCCTCCTGCTCGGTGTGCACCCAATGTAAGGCTCCTAGGCACCTGCCCAGAGGGAAGCTACACCC
The DNA here is from genome assembly GCF_034236695.1 of Oncorhynchus nerka. Classification (NCBI taxonomy): domain Eukaryota; kingdom Metazoa; phylum Chordata; class Actinopteri; order Salmoniformes; family Salmonidae; genus Oncorhynchus; species Oncorhynchus nerka. The sequence continues at coordinate 97,312,852 of NC_088410.1, read as the reverse complement.
CTTACCCTTTCCACAACGGTGTTGGTCGCACCTGTCGGTGGATTTTCTAAGCGATCTCCCCCCTCACAGGGTAACACTGCAATCCTGGTCATTGTGGATCGTCCTGTCGTCTCCTCTGCCCAGTGTCCCTATGGCCCTACAGACTGTCTTCCGTTACTACGGGGTGCCTGATGATATATTGTATGATCGAGGTCCCCAATTCACGTCTAGGGTCTGGAAGGTGTTCATAGAATGTCTGGGGGTCTCGATCATCCTTACTTCAGGATTTCACCCCGAGAGTAATGGGCAGGTGGAGAGAGTGAACCAGGATGTGGGCAGGTTTCTGCGGTCCAATTGCCAGGACCGGCCGGGGGAGTGGGCGGCGTTCGTGCCCTGGGCCGAGATGGCACAGAACTCGCTTCGTCACTCCTCCACTAACCTCTCTCCCTTCCAGTGCATACTGGGGTACCAGCCAGTTCTGGCACCTTGGCATCAGAGTTAGACCGAGGCTTCTGCAGTGGACGACTGGTTCAGGCGCGCGGAGGAGACATGGGAAGGTGTCCATGTTCACCTTCATCGGGCCGTGCTGCGCCAATAGGAGAACGCAGAACAGGGGACCGGGTCTGGCTCTCGACCCGAAACCTGCCCTGCCGGAAGCTGGGTCCGTGGTTTGTGGGGCCATTTAAAGTCCTGAGGAGAGTACTGTAGACAAGGACCAGAGTCAGAGAGGACAGAATGAGCATAGGTTACAATCTGACAGCGTGGATGTGGCAGGGCTGAGTATTTATAGAGGTCTTGATTATGGAACAGGTTGCAGCTGGTGGGGATCTGCTCTGCCTCAAGCACACCTGTCTCCACCCACACAATCAGATACACTCACACAGAGGGAGAGAGGGAGAGAGCACTGGGGGATTGGCGGCAGGTTAGAGAGACACAGGATGTGCAGTAAAGGGCGTGGCAGGGGCAGATGTGTAACACAAACATGTGAAAAGCTTTACATGAAAACATGATTATGTTGTTGGCCTAACTTCTGCTACTGTAATACGGGGGTTTGTTGTTCGACAGCTGTGCAGAACTGTGCTTGGATAAATTACTTTCTGTGTTTTGTTAAATTTCAAGCATTATGTTAGTTGAGGTCATATTAAGCATCAATCATACGTCTCGATAATACCTTGAAAGCGCTGCACTGTTCTTTGATGGTGTTCAAATTGGATGGCACTTGTGTTAGAAATGTGGGATTTTTTTCTGTTTTTGTCTGATCTGTGATATTGTTTAAAGTTCCAAATATATACAACTGAATAAAAATATAAACGCAACATGTTTTTTTAAAAATTGTACCTTTATTTAACCTGGCAAGTCAGTTAAGAACAAATTCTTATTTTTAATGACGGCCTAGGAACAGTTGGGTTAACTGCCTGTTCAGGGGCAGAACGACAGATTTGTACCTTGTCAGCTCGGGGATTTGAACTTGCAATCTTCCGGTTACTAGTCTAACGCTCTAACCACTAGGTAAAGTATTGGTGCTATGTTTCATCTGCTGATATAAAAGATCCCAGAAATGTTCCATATGCACTAAAAAAGCTTAATTTCTCTCAAATTTTGTTCACAAATATCAGAGTAAGAACTCGACGGACACTATGAAAGCCTAAACCAAGTTTATTCATCCCAAAGGGTCGAGCGCTGGAGGAGATGGCCGCCGTTTTACGGTCTCCTAACGTACATACTACCTAAATTGGCCAGTGCTCCCGCACATTGGCTAACCGGGCTATCTGCATTGTGTCCCACCACCCGCCAACCCCTCTTTTTACGCTTCTGCTACTCTCTGTTCATCATATATGAATAGTCACTTTAACGATACCTACATGTACATACTACCTCAATAAGCCTGACTAACCGGTGTCTGTATGTAGCTACTATTTTTTCTAATGTCTTTTTACTATTGTTTTATTTCTTTACTTACCTACACACATACACACACACAACTTTTTCCCCATACCTTTACCCACCATTGGTTAGAGTCTGTAAGTAAGCATTTCACTGTAAGGTGAATACACCTGTTGTATTCGGCGCACGTGACAAATAAACTTTGATTTGATTTGAATCCGAACCGACAAAAAGACATGGGTTCCAGCAGTATTCAATATGTGTCTCCTTCTCCCTAAACATATCATCTCTATTGCTAGGCAGGAAACCAAGTCTCTCTTAACCTGACCTGACCTAACCTCGACCCTTCTTCATCACTAATCCTCTTCATCACTAACCCACGGTTCTCTCCCCTTATCAGTGCCTGCCACATGTGATCGTTTTCCCTACACTCAGAACATTCCAAGCTTAATTGTTACCACTATATAACTTCCTCCTACAGTAAACCATTAACTTCTGCTGTAGACCCTCGACTATGGCACCCGTATTGTCTCTAGCGTAACTAATGATTAATAATATTTAAAGTTCCGAAATCCAAACCAATCAGTTTACATCCCTGTTAGTTAGCATTTCTCCATTGCCAAGACAATCCATCCACCTGACAGGTGTGTCATATCAAGAAGTTGTTTAAGCAGCATGATCATTACACAAGTGCACCTTGTGCTGGGGACAATAAAAGGCCACTCTAAAATGTGCAGTTTTGTCACACAACACAATGTCACTGATTGTCTCAAGTTTTGAGGCAGCATGCAATTGGCATACTTACTGCAGGGATATCCACCAGAGCTGTTGCCAGATAATTGAACGTTCATTTCTCTACCATAAGCCGGCTCTAACGTCGTTTTAGATTATTTGGCAGTATGTCCGACCGGCCTCACAACCGAAGACCACGTGTAACCATGCCAGCCCAGGACCTCCACATCTGGCTTCTTCACCTGTGGGATCGTCTGAGACCAGCTACTCGGACATCTGATGAAACTGTGGTTTTGCACAACCGAAGAATTTCTGCACAAACTGTCTCAGAGAAGTTAATCTGTGTGCTCATCGTTCTCACCAGGGTCTTGACCCGACTGCAGTTTGGCATCGTAACCGACTTCAGTGGGGTAATGCTCACCTTGGATGGGCACTGGCACGCTGGAGAAGTGTGCTCTTCACGGATGAATTAACTGTACTGGGCAGAAGGCAGACAGTGTGTATGGTGTTGTGTTGGCATGCAGTTTGCTGATGTCAACATTGTGAACAGTGCCCCATGGTGGCAGTGGGGTTATGGTATGGGCAGGCATAAGCTACGAACAACAAACACAATTGCATTTTATTGATGGCAATTTAAATGCACAGATATACTGTGACGAGATCCTGAGGCCCACTGTCCACAATTCCTGGAAGCTGAAAATGTCCCAGTTCTACCATGGCCTGCATACTCAACAGAAAAGTCGCCCATTGAGCATGTTTAGGATGCTCTGGATTGACGTGTACGACAGCGTGTTCCAGTTCCCGCCAATATCCAGCTACTTCGCACAGCCATTGAAGAGGAGTTGGTTCATCGCGCTCTAGCGACTCCTTGTGGCGGGCCAGGTGCCTGCAGGCTGACCTCGGACGCCAGTTGAACGGTGTTTCCTCCGACACATTGGTGTGGCTGACTTCCGGGTTAGGCTTGTGGGTGTTAAGGAGCGTGGTCAGGCAGGTCATATTTTGGAGGACGCATGACTCCATCTTCACCTCCCGAAGTAGGGAGTTGCAGCGATGAGACGATTGAAATTGGGGGGAAAAAAGGGGGGGGTCATTACATTTTCTTCCAATAAAACCATGACATTATGTTGGACATATTTGCATGAAATAGATGTTATTTTATATTCCCAAACTAACAGCTGTACCTATATGATGTCCTTTCATACAGGCGTGACCTGCTGGAGTGATGCTTCTATGTAAATATTGTTGGTCAATAGACTAATATACAGGGCCTACAGAAAGTATTCACACCTACAGATTTATTCCACATTTGTTTCTGTTTACAGCCTGAACTCTAAATGGACTAAAGGGATTATTTTTCTCACACATCAACACACAATACCCCACAATGACAAAGTGATTTTTATTTATTTATTTATTTATATATATATATATATATATATATATATATTGATGAAATGAAATACATAACAATCTAATTTACATAAGTAGTCACACCCCTTTGCTATGACACTCCAAATTGAGCTCATGGTGCATCCAATTTCCTTTGATCGAGCTTGAAAACAACTTGGGAGTCCCCCTGTGGCCAACTCAATTGTTTTGACACAATTTATAAAGAAATCTCCCACAGTTTAACAGTGCATGTCAGCGAGCAGGTCGTGAAGGAGGCATGGAGAGGTCACAGACAGACTAGATTTGTAGAATTGGACTAAGAAATAGAAGTATTGTTTTGTTGTTGTTGTTGTTGTTGTTGTTGCAGAAACGCCATCAGTGCTCATCAATGCATTGGAGAGAACGTGATCAGATAGACTTGGTCGTGGACAGTGAGGAAGACCGAGAAGAGACGAGTGTAGTGGGGAAAATGTGTGTTGAGGAAGAATGTTGTTAGACATGTACAGAGGGATAGGGCAATACGTGACTTATGGTTGGCTTCTTGAGTGAGTTATGGTTGGCTTCTTGAGTGACTTATGTTTGGCTTCTTAGCATTCATAGCAATGAAATCAACTGTCCTGCAGAAATGGAAGTTACGTCCCAGGCTGTTGGCATGGTGCAGGAGAGGATAGGGTCAGATTAGTGATTAGTGCAATGGCCATAGTGGGTTAATGGGGTGATATGACATATGCTCATGAAATTGTTGTATATTAGGTGTAGGGTTATTTGGTGGTGTTTAGTTTTTTCATGTTTTCCTTTTAGGAACAGGAATAATTCAGATAATTTAATGTTGCTACATGTACATATTACCTCAATTACCTCGACTAGCCGGTGCCCCCGCACATTGACTCTGTACCGTTACCCCCTGTATATATATAGGGAGGTGACCAAGAACCCAATGACCACTCAAACAGAACTACAGAATTCCTTGTTTGAGATGGGAGAACCTGCCAGAAGGACAACAGTCTCTACAGCACTTCACCAATCTGGGCTTTATGGGAGTGGCCAGACAGAAACCACTCCCTGATAAAAAAAAAGGCACATGACAGCACGCCTGGAGTTTGCAAAAAGGCACGTGAAAGACTCAGAGCATAAGGCAAAATATTATGTGATCTGATGAGACAAAAATGCAACTATTTGGCCTGAATGCAATGTGCAATGTTTGGAGAAACCAGGCACAGCTCATCACCTGAATCGTGGATAAAGTTGACCACAAGTATTCTTAGAAGATAAGTTACACCCTGAAATAAGGAGAGTGAGATAAGTTACACCCTGAAATAAGGAGAGTGAGATAAGTTACACCCTGAAATAATGAGTGAGATAAGTTACACCCTGAAATAATGAGTGAGATAAGTTACACCCTGAAATAATGAGTGAGATAAGTTACACCCTGAAATAATGAGAGTGAGATAAGTTACACCCTGAAATAATGAGTGAGATAAGTTACACCCTGAAATAATGAGTGAGATAAGTTACACCCTGAAATAAGGAGAGTGAGATAAGTTACACCCTGAAATAATGAGAGTGAGATAAGTTACACCCTGAAATAAGGAGAGTGAGATAAGTTACACCCTGAAATAATGAGAGTGAGATAAGTTACACCCTGAAATAATGAGAGTGAGAAATAACTAGGCCAAATGTCCCGAAGGCCTTGAGCAGCATACAATTTGAGAGAGAGAGAGAGAGAGAGAGAGAGACAGAGAGAGAGAGATCACTGTATGACAGGGGAGGTAGAGACACAGATATACGTCCTCTTTCCCCTCTAGAGACACAGATATACTTCCTCTTTCCCCTCTAGAGACACAGATACACTTCCTCTTTCCCCTCTAGAGACACATATACACTTCCTCTTTCCCCTCTAGACACAGATATACGTCCTCTTCCCCCTCTAGAGACACAGATACACTTCCTCTTTCCCCTCTAGAGACGCAGATACACTTCCTCTTTCCCCTCTAGAGACAGATATACGTCCTCTATCCCCTCTAGAGACACAGATACACTTCCTCTTTCCCCTCTAGAGACACAGATATACGTCCTCTTCCCCCTCTAGAGACACAGATATACTTCCTCTTTCCCCTCTAGAGACACAGATACACTTCCTCTTTCCCCTCTAGAGACACAGATACACTTCCTCTTTCCCCTCTAGAGACAGATATACGTCCTCTTCCCCCTCTAGAGACACAGATATACTTCCTCTTTCCCCTCTAGAGACACAGATACACTACCTCTTTCCCCTCTAGAGACAGATATACGTCCTCTTCCCCCTTTAGAGACACAGATATACGTCCTCTTTCCCCTCTAGAGACACAGATATACGTCCTCTTTCCCCTCGAGAGACACAGATACACTTCCTCTTTCCCCTCTAGAGACACAGATACACTTCCTCTTTCCCCGCTAGAGACACAGATACACTTCCTCTTTCCCCTCTAGAGACAGATATACGTCCTCTTCCCCCTCTAGAGACACAGATATACTTCCTCTTTTCCCTCTAGAGACACAGATACACTTCCTCTTTCCCCTCTAGAGACAGATATACGTCCTCTTCCCCCTCTAGAGACACAGATATATGTCCTCTTTCCCCTCTAGAGACACAGATATACGTCCTCTTCCCCCTCTAGAGACACAGATATACGTCCTCTTTCCCCTCTAGAGACAGATATACGTCCTCTTCCCCCTCTAGAGACACAGATATACGTCCTCTTTCCCCTCTAGAGACAGATATACGTCCTCTTTCCCCTCTAGAGACAGATATACGTCCTCTTTCCCCTCTAGAGACACAGATACACTTCCTCTTTCCCCTCTAGAGACACAGATGTACTTCCTCTGAGGAAGTCAAAAAATACCAGATAACACTACTTTCAGAAATTCAACTCAATGATACCAAATTTTTACAGATTTGGAAGATTATTACAAATTAGGAATACTGTTAGGAGAGTGACAGACAGCAAATCTTGCTACCAAATATGTTTCATCATGACTTAAGGAACAGAGAGTGACCGACCATAAGATAAAACACACACTATTCTTTGGATGTACTGTGTACATGATTATGTTAAGTGTTTAATTTTTATTTATTCATTTTTGAACACACAAGCACTTAATTGTTAACACATAATAGTGCTACTCAGCCCACCGAGGTGGGATCGGCAGCGATCTTAGACCCAGTTGTTTAAATGACCGGTGGCTGAAATATCACGTAGAAATTTGCGATTGGATATTGATCGATCATTAAGAAATGCAATTTCTACCTATAATAACTATTGAACTCGACCGTTACAACTTACAGGTTCGCGAGCATGCACTGAGGGGGTATAGCGGGGAGCTCTTCGGGGTACGCATGGGGTAAAGAGAGAGAGAAAGAGAGAGAGAGAAAGCGTGTGAAAAGAGCCTGCATCGTTTTACCTGCATCTTTTTCCTCGGATATATCTGTTACGGGGAAAACAGGAGAAAAATGCTCTTTCTTCAAACCATCTTAAGAAGAGGAACACATAAAGGTAGTAATATTTTCAAAGTATATTTGCGCATGAGATTATGGTCATTATTATTGCATTACTGTAACTTGAAACTCCACATGTCACCGTGCCATATAGCGTGCAATAGTTTTCCTCCTTCATTCATTGAATAATATTAATTGGACCGGTCTATTACTTCAACTTGACCACGTTCATCATCATAGATTAAGCTGCTATACAAATGCAAATTCATAGTCGCAAACCACTATATGAGCAGGGAACAGCGGCAGCGACCCACTTCTTCGGAGAGAGCGGATACGCACACTGTCGGCGTGCTTTGCACGGAACAGCAGGATGATCATTCAGGCTCGTTCGTGATGTGATTTTCTAAAAAGTGGTTTTGACTCGTTTATGGTTACCTCCGCTGCAGATAAAGAAGCTACAGGATGAATGCGATGGAAAATATAACATTCAGCCATTAAAACATATGATGTCAGGAGATTGTAGCCATTCCGTCAGTGACCTAATCAGCATGTAAAATGTAGTATTGCGTTGACACATTGAAATAAACATAGACGTTTCGGGCCAATTAAAATAGCATACAAGACGCTGGTTCACAAATGTCCACCGTAAACGAATCAATTATTCAGTTAATTGAATTGAATGTATGTATTTAATATTATTTTATTTGTTTACTTTGACGTTTAAACATGGTGCGCTACTATTTGCTCAAGCAATGTGTGTTTTTTCCTCTCCTGTTTTGGTGGATCATTTATTTTTGAATACAATGGAGCTGATCGGGTCTTTGAAGTTACACGCTCTTCCTTCCCTGAGATTTAGTCAAATGAACAGGATGTATGGCTGCAGCCTGCCACCTGTTGGTAGGCTAGGATCCGGCCGACACCGGAACTGGTTTTATTAGATAGGATTGATACAAATGCATGAATAGTTTGAATAATACATACATGTATGAAATGATTGAGAAGACACTGAGTATTAATAGTCTTAGAATATTTACTTCATGGATTCATTCTTCTTGTCATTAATTTCTAAATTATTCAGTGTCTAATATCAGCAGGTTAGGTCCTGCTAATGTTTTCAAGTGTCCAAGTCTGCTTCCCAAATGGCATCATATTCCCTATATACATGTAGTGCACTACTTTTAACCAGAGCCCTATGGGCCCTGTTCAAAAG